>NC_133107.1:40837493-41091875 GCF_022965805.1 Primulina eburnea | reverse complement strand
CTTATCTATTATATACTATATAAAATAAATAAAAATATTTATTTGATTTTAATTTCTACCTACTAGCATAGATTTATAAAAAAAAAATCATTTATAAATTGAGGGTAATTAAGTCATTTGTAGTGTATTTTATCATTAAATTAAAATTATCACACCTTCTATTAGGGATATTTTATCCTTCTAAAAAATTATTTATCAAGGGCCCATGATATTATCATGAGCTTTTTAAAAAGGTACCAAACATGGGATAAGGAGGATTATTTATCAATCCCTCTCTTATCCCATGTACCAAACTATGCCTTATAGTTAATTATAAATTGTCTGATGTGGCAATATGTAATTCTGGAGTTTGTTTAAATACAACTTTTATTCTTATTAAAATATATCTACTCCTGTGATTTTAGGAACTCCATTTTTCCAAATGTTGTTTCCTATTAATAAAATTAATGAAAAGGGTTTATATACCAACATTAAAGGTAATGATTTATTTTTTCCATTCACAACAATACCAGTTTCAAAATCTATTAATATTTTACAAAAAATAGTGTGTAATAAAGAAAATTTATTACTTCATTAAAAGATGAAATTCATTTTAAAAATATTAAAGAAAATTAAATTTTGAAAAATTCAAGAAAAAATAAAAATTATTTCTGAAAATATATCCAAAGAATATGTGCTGATGTTCCTAATGCCTTTTGGAATAGGAAAAAACATCATGTCAGTCTTCCTTATACAGATGATTTTAATGAAGATAAAATTCCTACAAAAGCAAGGCCTATAGCTATGGGGCCTAGACTTTTAAATTATTGCAAAGAAGAAATTGATAGTCTTCTTAAAAAAGAGTTAATCAGATCAAGTAATAGTCCTTGGAGTTGTCCAGCTTTCTATGTTGAAAATGCAGCCGAAATTGAAAAAGGAGCTCCAAGACTTGTTATCAATTATAAACCGCTTAATAAAGCATTAAAATGGATAAAGCATCCATTACCAATAAAAGAGATTTACTAAATAGATTATTTAAAGGAAAAGTTTTCTCTTCTTTTGATTTAAAAATCAGGATTTTATCAAATTCTTCTAAAAGAAGAAGATAAATATAAACCAAAAACAAGCTTTTACTGTACCATTTGGCCATTACGAATGGAATGTAATGCCATTTGGATTAAAAAATGCTCCAATGGAATTCCAAAATATAATGAATGAAATTTATAATTCATATATAGACTATATTATTGTCTATATAGATGATGTCCTTATATATTCTGATAATATTGATCAGCATTTTAAACATTTAAATATATTTATTCAAGTTACTAAAAAAACTGGTTTGGCAGTAAATCAGAAAAAAGTAAAACTTTTCAAACTAAGATAAAATTCTTAGGACATTATATTGAAAATGGAATAATAATTCCTATTGAAAGAGCAATTGTTTTTGCTGATAAATTTCCTGATAAAATCACTGATGTAAATCAATTACAAAGATTTCTTGGAAGTCTTAATTATATAGGAGATTTTTATAAAGATCTCGCTCAAGATTGTAAATTATTATTTCAAAGGTTGAAGAAAAATCCTCAACCATGGACTGATAGTCATACTTTAGCAATACAAAAAATAAAAGAAAGAGTTAAAGAACACCTTTGTTTATCTATTGCTAATCCAGAAGCATTCAAAATAGTTGAAACAGACGCTTCTGATATTGGATATGGAGGAATACTTAAACAAAAATTAGATAATACATCTAAAGAAATTCTTGTGAGATATACTTCTGGTACTTGGAATAATACTCAAAAGAATTATTCTACAATAAAGAAAGAAATTCTTTCAATTGTTAAATGTATTACAAAATTTGAAAGTGATCTTTTAAATAAGAAATTTTTATTAAGAGTTGATTGCAAATCTGCTAAAGATATTCTTTTAAAAGATGTTAAAGTAATAGCATCTAAACAAATATTTGCTAGATGGCAAGCTATATTAGCATGTTTTGATTTTGATATTGAACATATCTCTGGAAAATCTAATTCTTTACCAGATTTTCTAACTAGAGAATTTTTGCAGGGAGCAACCTTGGAAAACGGTTCTAAAGAGACCAGCAACAGGAAAAAAGCCTATGAATAAGCCACCTTTTAAAAGAGGTGCTAATGTTCAGCCTAATATGGCTACTACAGAAGAAGAGAAATTTGATCCCATTAAAGAATTTGCAGATGATCCAACTGCATATGACATTCATTATTATAATAATGCTATATTTGCCTTAAAGAGATCAAAAGAGGAATTAAAATATCCTTATCTAATTTCAGGATGTCTTCATTGCTGTCCTGTTGACAAAGATCTAAAAGGTCTATCTCCAATTCATATAGCTCAAAGCTATTTAATTAAAGATTTACAACCCATATTGGGAAGAAAAACTCGTGATTATTTTGAAACTATTCTAGTCGAAACTGGCTCAGTTGAAATCCAACATATGGATCGCAATCGCGATTTTGCATTCTCTAAAATGATTATAAAGAAAATTATCCCAGCGGCTAATTGGGGTTTACCTCTCGGACAAGCCAGACAATTAAACACTTTTCAGGCAATGCCAAATATGTTTAATTATCATGATTATATCATGGCATGGGATACAATTCTTATTTATGAGAATTCTCAAAGAAAACATTCATGGTGGATTAAATTCCAATTAGATGATATTCATCAATTTATACCTATCTGGTTCAAAACTTTTTTCTTCTCATGGGGGGTAATGCCCTCTATTTTCCCTAGAAATGTTAAAAACATATGGAATAAGTTTCAGCAAGCCAATCCACAATTCGACGGAATGACCGCAATAATTCAATTCTCCATTAATTATAATGTTCCCTGGATTATAAGATGGGAGTATGGATTACAAGATTTGCCAAAAGAAAAATTTGAAATCAAATTTGCCCCTACCATTTTGATCAGAAAAATATTAATAAAATGGTGGGGAAAAGAAGACTTCTTTGGAGAAGGTAAAGCCTATGATCGACAAGGGGTAATAGCTCTTGGACCTGCCAGAGAAACTATGAAAAACATAAATCATGATACCCCAACTCAAACCACTTTACTTAAAGAACTTTTCCAACATTTGGACAAAGATACCATTACTTCTATGTTTTCAGAAGTATTTGGTGAAAAATCAAATATATCTACACAAGCATCTACCTCTTCAAAAGGAAAAGATTTAGCAGATTTGCAATCAACTCTTAATAAAAATTTCTTATTTAAAAGATCACTTTCAAATTTTGTAATACATTTAACAATTGAAAGAATTTCTTTCTTTATTGTAGAATAATTCTTTTGAGTATTATTCCAAGTACCAGAAGTATATCTCACAAGAATTTCTTTAGATGTATTATCTAATTTTTGTTTAAGTATTCCTCCATATCCAATATCAGAGGAGTCTGTTTCAACTATTTTGAATGCTTCTGGATTAGCAATAGATAAACAAGGGAGTTCTTTAACTCTTTCTTTTATTTTTTGTATTGCTAAAGTATGACTATCAGTCCATGGTTGAGGATTTTTCTTCAACCTTTGAAATAATAATTTACAATCTTGAGCGAGATCTTTATAAAAATCTCCTATATAATTAAGACTTCCAAGAAATCTTTGTAATTGATTTACATCAGTGATTTTATCAGGAAATTTATCAGCAAAAACAATTGCTCTTTCAATATGAATTATTATTCCATTTTCAATATAATGTCCTAAGAATTTTATCTTAGTTTGAAAAAGTTTTACTTTTTTCTGATTTACTGCCAAACCAGCTTTTTTAGTAACTTGAATAAATATATTTAAATGTTTAAAATGCTGATCAATATTATCAGAATATATAAGGACATCATCTATATAGACAATAATATAGTCTATATATGAATTATAAATTTCATTCATTATATTTTGGAATTCCATTGGAGCATTTTTTAATCCAAATGGCATTACATTCCATTCGTAATGGCCAAATGGTACAGTCAAAGCTGTTTTATATTTATCTTCTTCTTTTAGAAGAATTTGATAAAATCCTGATTTTAAATCAAAAGAAGAGAAACTTTTCCTTTAAATAATCTATTTAGTAAATCTCTTTTATTTGGTAATGGATGCTTTATCCATTTTAATGCTTTATTAAGCGGTTTATAATTGATAACAAGTCTTGGAGCTCTTCTTTCAATTTCGGCTGCATTTTCAACATAGAAATCTGGACAACTCCAAGGACTATTACTTGGTCTGATTAACTCTTTTTTAAGAAGACTATCAATTTCTTCTTTGTAATAATTTAAAAGTCTAGGCCCCATAGCTATAGGCCTTGCTTTTGTAGGAATTTTATCTTCATTAAAATCATCTGTATAAGGAAGACTGACCTGATGTTTTTTCCTATTCCAAAAGGCATTAGGAACATCAGCACATATTTCTTTGGATATATTTTCAGAAATAATTTTTATTTTTTCTTGAATTTTTTCAAAATTTAATTTTTCTTTAATATTTTTAAAATGAATTTCATCTTTTAATGAAGTAATAAAATTTTCTTTATTACACACTATTTTTTGTAAAATATTAATAGATTTTGAAACTGGTATTGTTGTGAATGGAAAAAATAAATCATTACCTTTAATGTTGGTATATAAACCCTTTTCATTAATTTTATTAATAGGAAACAACATTTGGAAAAATGGAGTTCCTAAAATCACAGGAGTAGATATATTTTAATAAGAATAAAAGTTGTATTTAAACAAACTCCAGAATTACATATTGCCACATCAGACAATTTGTAATTAACTATAAGAGGTTGCTTATTAGCAACTGTTATAAATTGAGTAGTCTTTTTATAATATTTGGAAGGAACAATTCCTTCACTGATACAATTTACATCAGCTCCCGTATCTAATAATGCTTCAATAGTAATTTTAAATTTTTTATTAATAATTAATGTTACTTTTGAGTACTATTTTTGGGAAATAATCTGATCAATTTTATTGATCCATACTATTTGATTTATTTCATGATCATTATCATTTTTTGGTAAAATATCTTCTTCTTCTTCATCAGAAGTCGAATCTTTTTCCCAAGTGTTATTATTGATACTAAGAGTATTTACTCTTTCTTTTAAATATTTTATTTCAGATTTTATCTGATCTATTTCTCCTTTTAATTCAGAAATAGTAGGCTCTCTTTCTTTTTGTTTAGCCTTTTCTAATATTTTATTGTAAGAATATAATTCATGTTCTTGTACTGTATTTTGTACAAGTTTTGGAGGCTTATGATTTGCCATATTTAAATAATGTTCTATAGCTTTTCTTTTTTATATAGGATCGTTAATTTGATCTATGAGATCTAAAATGAAAGTTTCTTCATTTGATATAACATTTATTTCTAATCCCATAAAATTTATGAGACAGGTGTCACAATCACAATTTGGATCACATATTTTATTTTCTGTTATTTCTTTATCAGAATCATTATCTGAACTGCTATTAGAATATTCTGATAATTCATCAATAATATTAATATAGAAATCTTTTTGTTTTGAATCTTCTTCTTTATTTAGAAGAATGTTTATCAATGATTCTTTTAAATCATTGTTTATATTGAGATTATTAATCTTTTTCTTGACATAACACTTATTAGCTTTATGTCCAATTTTTCCACATTTCCAGCATACTGGAACTTTAGAATCATTTTTTATAGGTTTTTTAAACCTTTTCTTAGAATATCTTTTAAATTTTTCTTTATCTTTTAAGTAATGTTTCATTCTTTTAAAAGGAAATCGTTTCTTTTTCTTATCCCTTTTAGGATATTGTATTGGTTGAAAGCCTATTTGCTCACAAAAATCACCAATAATATTTCTATTTTCTTTTTTTTGCATATCAAGTTGTCTTTTTAACTTGATATCATTACAAAGATTAATTCCTTCTGCAGTTATTTCTGCAGATAAATCTCCATAAGTAAGAATATTCCAATCTATAGAATTTGTTGGAGATTTAGATTTTAATCTATTTTTTACTCTTTCTGCAAAAAGCACCGGAAGTCCGGATATAAATTTTTCTTTCCAGAAATTTGTATTGCAATCATTTCTGGTTAAGACTTTGGTCATAAAAACATCTTTATACCATCTGAATTCAGATAATGTTGGGCATCTCAGATTCATTAATTGTTCTTGAGATCTATCTAATTGGAGTTCATTTGCTCCAATAAAATTAGATAAAATTGTATAAATAAGTGTATTTACAGCATCTGACTCTTCTCTTCCATTAAGATCAACTATAGAAGAGTTTAGAATTTTATTCTTTGTTTCTTTAGAAAGATAAAAATCTCACCAACCTTGAAGTTGGCCTGTGAAACCAGTAATAATGGCTTGAGCAATTTGCCTATCATTATTACCTTTTATCTTTGCTGCAGAAGAATATATTAACATTTGTTTAATAATAGTTTTAATCTGATATTCAGATTTTCCATCTATATTCCATTCAGTAATAGCTTCTCCATTAAACTGAACATAATCTTTTTTCTCTTCAATTTGAAGATCAACAGGTGTTGCCTTTTTATAAAAAGGTTTTACAATTGATACTTTATGCATTTTATTAATCTGCATTTCATCTTCTGACGAACTAGAAATATTATCTAGTTGTTCAGATTTGTTAATTACCGAAATAGAACCTTTTTCTTTAATATTGATTTTTTGTAATCGATCTATTAGACCTTCCATAAAATCATCATCCTTTTTAGAACTTAAAAGAAAATTTTCTTTTTTAAGATTAGGAGGAGGTTTTATCATCAAAGTTTTTGAACTTTCCCCACTAGAAATTCCTGGTTTAGACTTTGATAAAATTTCTTCAATTCTAGTAGTCTGATTTCTTATAGAATGTAAAGTAAGATTGGTAAAATTATTCTGTTGAATAATATGGTCAAAATTACCATGTCCTATTTCTGATTTTATAGGGGTAGCATAAATTTCTTTATTACCTTTTTTAATTTGTAAAGTAGTAAAAGGAGGATGAATCTCAAAAGATTCTTCTCCAGTTTCATGAACATATAATTTATATGTTGATTCAAGAGTATTTATAAAAAACTCATCTTTAAAATTTGGAAATATTTTATTTCTTGCTGGAAAATATAAATTTTCTATCCATTGGAAAAAATCTAAATTTAATTTAGTTTCTTCAATCCATTCTAAATATCTTGAAACATATAATGTTTGTTGTCTAGAATTTAAACAACTTAAAAACCATTTTTTCTTATTAAAATTTTTAATCTTATCTAAACTTTTTTGAATAGAGTTATTATTAATAACCATAACATTATATCCCATATCAGAAAAAGTAGGGGAATCTGATTTTCTATTATTAACAGAATAACTTCGTTGAAATCGAGAAGTACTAGATTCGGGAATATCCACTTTATATTCTGGATGAGATACATTATCATTAGTCTTTTGAAGACCAGATATACTAATTTTTTCAAAATCAGATTTAGAAGAAGTAGAATTTCTACTTTCTTCAGGAAGTTTAATTCGTAAATGTCTTTGAGATGAGAATTTTATTTCAACATCTCCATCAACATATTGAACTATACTTTCCAGTTTTCTAGATTCTTCTTTTAGAGAAGGGGCTATACTTTCCATTTTCCAGATTTCTGGCAAAGTAACTTGACTCCAATTAATTGTTTTAGGAATCATAATATTGGTTTTAGTAATATCAGTTATGAAAAGAGTAGTTTCTCCTCTTTTTGAACTAATTTGATTAGTATTGATTCTAAAATTAGATATCGTTGAATTCATGACCTTGTAACAAATTCTATATAATAGAACAACATTTTCTGTTCCATCTATCATATCAAAACCTTCAGTTTATATATTTAAGGTGAGGGCTTTCATGATATTTGGATCAGAAAGAGAAATTGGAAAATTAGGAAAACAACTAAAATGTATTGGTCCTTCACATAATGAGGACTCTACTATTCCTAATAAGGAATCCTCGAATTTATTATGCCTTTGGTCTCTTACCAAAATTAAAGCTGAAGTATTTAGGCCTAATCTGGTAAGAGGTTTGATTTTGATATTGAACATATCTCTGGAAAATCTAATTCTTTACCAGATTTTCTAACTTGAGAATTTTTGCAGGGAGCAACCTTGGAAAACGGTTCTAAAGAGACCAGCAACAGGAAAAAAGCCTATGAATAAGCCACCTTTTAAAAGAGGTGCTAATGTTCTGCCTAATATGGCTACTACAGAAGAAGAGAAATTTGATCCCATTAAAGAATTTGCAGATGATCCAACTGCATATGACATTCATTATTATAATAATGTTATATTTGCCTTAAAGGGATCAAAAGAGGAATTAAAATATCCTTATCTAATTTCAGGATGTCTTCATTGCTGTCCTGTTGACAAAGATCTAAAAGGTCTATCTCCAATTCATATAGCTCAAAGCTATTTAATTAAAGATTTACAACCCATATTGGGAAGAAAAACTCGTGATTATTTTAAAACTATTCTAGTCGAAACTGGCTCAGTTGAAATCCAACATATGGATCGCAATCGCGATTTTGCATTCTCTAAAATGATTATAAAGAAAATTATCCCAGCGGCTAATTGGGGTTTACCTCTCGGACAAGCCAGACAATTAAACACTTTTCAGGCAATGCCAAATATGTTTAATTATCATGATTATATCATGGCATGGGATACAATTCTTATTTATGAGAATTCTCAAAGAAAACATTCATGGTGGATTAAATTCCAATTAGATGATATTCATCAATTTATACCTACCTGGTTTTCGGAGTCTCACAAAATGATAACATCTCGGTTATCCGGCTGTTGTCTTGTCTGTATGTGTACATGACAACAGGTGGGACAGGATCAGGGTCCAGAAGATGAGGAGAGATCGTGATTAGAGTGGAGGCTTCGGACTTGGATTATGATATATAATAGGGTTGGAACACTTGACATTAGTTGTTAAACCTTAATTTAGTTAAATGCATGCAGTACAGAACTTGTATTGTATTTTATACTGATATGTATATGCATTTGATTTCACTACGTTCCGCATTTTAAAAAAAAAAAATTAGACCCTGTTTTAATTGATTAATTAGTCCCAAAGATGATTAAGAACATGATTAGCGTCCGGGTCCCCACATAAAGCCTGCTGTAAACTGTGCCTCAAGTGTGAAGTGAATCGTGGATCACGATCTGATACGATAGACTTCGGCACACCATTTAATCTGACTACCTCTCGGACATATATCTTCGCCATCTGATCATGTCGATACGTCATTCTGTACGGAATAAAGCAAGCTGATTTGGTCAGTCTGTCAATAATGACCCAAATCGCATCACAGCCTCTAGATGATCGAGGTAACTTCGTCACGAAATCCATGGAGATGTGATCCCATTTCCATTCGGGAATGGCTAAACTCTGAAGTAACCCTCCGGGCTTCTTTCTCTCAGCTTTCACCTGTTGGCAATTTAAACACTTTGATACAAATTCGGCGATATCTGATTTCATTTGTTCCACCAGAATTGTGTCTTCAGATCGTTGTACATCTTCCTGCCACCAGGATGAATGCTAAACCGACTACAGTGCGCTTCTGATAAAATCTGTTGCTTCAAATCTGAAACATCTGGCACTACAAGGCGGTTATTCACGTACAAAACATGATCACGTACCTGATATTCTGAAATATGTCCTGTTTGGACCATCTGAATTGATCTCTGCACATTCTGATCGGTTCTTTGGGCTTCTTTGATCCTCATAATTAAATCAGGCTCAACTTGGAGTGTAGCAAGTTGTAGTGATCTACTCTTTGTATCAAATTCTAATCCAAACAAACAGCAATTCTCAACTAACTTTGTAACACCTATCGCCGATAAGGATAGGGAACAAACCTTTCGACTCAAGGCGTCCGCTGCTGCATTTGACTTCCCTGGATAGTATTTGATCTCGCAATCAAAGTCTTTCAGTAGATCAAGCCATCTACGCTGCCGCATATTCAGTTCTGATTGAGAAAATAAATACTTCAGGCTCTTGTGATCGGAGTAAATCTCAAATTTCTCGCCGTAGAGATAGTGACGCCAGATCTTTAATGCAAATACGATAACCGCCAATTCAAGATCATGAATGGGGTATCGAACCTCATGTGGCTTCAGTTGTCTCGAGGCGTATGCGACCACATGACCTCGCTGCATAAGAACACATCCCAACCCTCGGTGAGAGGCATCACAATATACAACGAAATCACCCATACCTGAAGGTATTGTCAGTACTGGAGCACTGGTCAGCTTCTTCTTCAATTCCACAAAGCTAGACTCACAATCCTCAGACCATACAAATGGCGCATTATTTTGTGTCAACTGGGTAATTGGCTTTGCAATACTGGAGAAATTTTTAATAAATCGTCTATAGTATCCTGCCAGACCTATGAAACTGCGTATCTCTGGCACAGAAGTCGGTCTCGGCCAATTGATCACAGCTTCCACTTTACTCGGATCTACAAAAATACCATCTCCAGATATAATATGACCTAAGAAGACAACCTGTCTCAGCCAAAATTCGCACTTTGACAATTTAGCATATAACCTCTCATTTCTCAGTGTTTGCAATACAATTCTCAAATGATTGGCATGCTCAGTCAAATTCTTAGAATACACCAAAATATCATCAATAAACACAATCACAAACTCATCCAAGTACCTCTGAAAGACTCGGTTCATCAACCCCATCAATACCGCGGGAGCATTTGTTAACCCAAAAGGCATGACAATAAATTCTTAATGTCCATACCTGGTCCGGAATGCTGTCTTCGGTATATCAACATCTCGAACTCTGAGTTGGTGATATCCAGATCGCAAATCGATCTTGGAATAGATAGAGGATCCCTGCAACTGATCAAATAAATCGTCTATCTTAGGCAAAGGATACTTGTTCTTTATTGGTGCTTTGTTCAGTTGTCGATAATCTATACACAAGCACATTGATCCATCTTTCTTTCGTACAAAGAGCACTGGTGCGCCCCAAGGAGATACATTAGGTCGGATATATCCCTTGGCTAGAAGATCTTGTAACTGTGCTTTCAGTTCTTTCAGTTCAACAGGCGCCATCCTATACGGAGCTCGAGATATAGGAACAGTACCTGGAATCAAATCAATGCTAAAATCTACCTCTCGAGCTGGAGGTAACCCTGGAATTTCATCTGGGAATACATCTGCAAACTTCCGTACTACTGGCAAATCTGCCAATGCCGGGCTCGATTTCTGTACATCTACAGCATACACAAGGAACCCAATTGCTCTTTTATGCAACAACCTATTCATAGTCAAAGCTGAAATTAAGGGAATCCGGGATCTGGAACCCTTACTGTAGAATTTCCACTCTTCTGCCATTTCTGGTCTGAATCTGACAATCTTGTGGAAACAGTCCACGGTGGCTCTGTACTTAGTTAACATGTCAATCCCAACAATGCAATCAAAATCGGCTAAACCAAGTACTATGCAATTTAGATCAACTTCATGACCCTCAAACTGTAAAATGCAATGTCTAACCGTAGTCACAGCTATCAAGCCACTTCCTAACGGCGAAGTAATAGACACTACAACCAACAAAGATTCAACAGGCAAGGAATGCAATAATGCAAATCGTTCTGAGATGAATGTATGTGATGCACCTGTGTCTATCAATATATAAGCAGGATAACCGCAAAGAGAACAGTTACCTGCGATGACGTCGTCTGGGGCATCCTGTGCTTGCTCCTCTGTCAATGCAAACACCTGAGCCTGTTGTCGAGGAGGTTGGCTCACAGTCTGGCTACCTCTGGCTCTGGGCTGCGTCTGTGCCGGTGGTGGCTGGAAGGAATGGACCGATGATGCTTGCCTTTCAAGCTAAGGTACTGAACCAGATGCTCTTCCACTTTGAATTTGCCGTACACCTTTCTGTGGACAGACTTTGGCAAAGTGACCTGGTTGCCTACAAATATTACATCGGCCCGTAACTCCTTGACACTGTTCAGTTGCATGTCTACCTCCACAAGAATTACAGTAGACACCTGTATACCTTGTACTCTGATCAAAACCAATCTGTCTTGATCCACTGGAGCTCGACGAACTGCTCCCTGCTCTTTTAAACTGCTTCCCTTTCGCTTTAAACTGATCCTTTCGCCCACTGCTACTACCGCTGCTATCGAATCTAGGAGGAGGTTGTACGGGAGGTAATGGCGGTCTCGGACTCAGGGCAACATACGGAACACTCCGTTGCCTCAGCAATCCTGCTTCTGCTCCTTTGGCACGGTTCAATGCATCGGCGAAATTGTTGGGTATCCCAGTATTTACCAATGTAAAGATATCGGGATTTAAGCCGTTTATAAACTGATCTGCTACGGCCTCATCACTACTTGAAACATCAGGTGCAAAGCGAAGCAAGGAAGAAAATTTAGCGACGTACTCTTCAATGTTCAATTGCCCTTGCCTCAAGTTTGCAAACTCAGCGCCTTTATCTTTACGGTAGGATACAGGAAAGAATCGCTGATAAAACTCTGTCTTGAACACTTTCCAGGTAATCTCTCTGCCACGCTGTTCTAATGCTCTTTTAATATTCAACCACCAATTCTTAGCCACGTCTTGTAGTTGATGGCCAATGAGTTTCACCCGTTTTTCATCACTGTATTCTAGAGACTCGAATAACATCTCAATATCCTCCAACCAGCTTTCACTTTCGATTGCGTTTTCTGTACCCTTTAAGGTAACTGGTCTGAAAGACTGGAATCGTTTTAACAGAGTCTCCATGGGTGTAGCAGTAACATCCATCGGATCCCCGGATGTGCTACCCTGTTCTGGTGCTGTGGGTCGCAAGGGCACGGCTGCTCTTCTAGGAGGCATGTATCTGATTTTCAAACAAATTAGTGTACCGGCTATACAAATTGTCTCAGCCCTCCTCTGATCATTTACCTCTGATCCAGAATCGGTTCTGATTCAGTCAATACATGCTGTAATCACATCAGATAACACACAACATGTAATAAGAAAACAATAAATCATGCTAGCACATCATAAGACAAGGAAGATGACTCGATCTACCCCGCTCATTCTATCTTATCTCAATCTAAAGGATCTATCGCTCTGATACCACCTGTTGTGGGGACCCGAGCTCTAACTCATTTCTTTGGGATTAAATGGGTCTTTATTATAAAAAGTGGGTCAAATTTTTGCTTTTAACATTACATCAAATGTTAATAAAATTAAACACAACATATACTTTTACTTCATTTCATCAAATGTAAAGACAAGTCTTGTTATTATACATTCGTACAAACTAGTGTATAAAACAAATTACTATCTACAAGTAGTACAAAGCTAGTAAAAACCACTAGTCCTCTGCTGCGCCCGAAGTCACCACGCTATCACGATCTCATCTCTGTCTCGACCAAGATCCTGCCCCACCTGTTGTTATGCACACATACAGACATAACAACAGCCGAAAACTCCGGTGAGAACAAATCCCAGTATAAACATGTATACATGCATGTAATCAATCTAAAACATGAAACATGCTATTATGAATGACATCCATATAAACCTGCAATGCGAATCAAACCATGTCTGGCCTCGACTCGACTATAACTCTAGGGATCCCGGTGTGAATAAGACGATCTATCACCTACCCTCCCAATCGGGGTGACTGTACGTCTTATTCCTAGACTTCGGCCTGGTCTGTATCTACATCTACAATAGGAGACCGATCTTCCCCTAAGCTGTGATATCACCGAATGTCTAGAAGTTTGACTGTTCTGTCAAGACTCCCTATCTTAAATGCAATGAATAACAATCTGTAAACAAAGCATAATCATCTCAAAAGATTCGAATACAAGTCTATAAACAAATCACAATCATATTACAAGATAAACAATAAATCTAGTATGTGATTTTGGTTGGGAAACTCAAATGGGATCTCATTTGAGTTGTATCTCCCCAAACAAAACATGCATTATACCTTTCGTTGTTAAACCTTTATCGATGTCGAGGTCTCCATGTCGAAGTGAGGTGTGATGAATCTGAAATGGCAATGTTCAATACACATTCTATTAATTTTAACTCAATTCAATCCATTAACAAATCATTAGTACATCTAAACACAATTTGACGGCATAACGGTGTAGTTTCTTGAAACCGATCAATCCAATCTCAACCTATATCAACATTGTAATCCTCAATTCATAAACAACATAATCTACCTCATAACATCTCAAAATCTACAAAATCTCATATACAACCATTCTGAAAAACCGTAACAATAGTATACAATATCCGTTCTTCGATTCAATTGTGTTTCTACGGTGTCAATAACTTCAAGAACATATATCTACAAGCATAATACAGTTTCCCCAATATCAATATCTCAAATCATGTAGAAACTGAGTGAAACTTATATCCTCTTGTAGCCCTTGAAGCAAGGAACAAAAATCTCTATTCGGTATAAAAATCGGATGGCTAAATATTTAGAAATCTTACCCCAAACCCTTGAAGAAACTTGAGGATTCTTGGAGGAAAGTCTCGGTTCTCAGCTGCTGAAATGAGAAAGAATGATTCAGCATACTTCTATATATATACTTTGCCATGTGTCATTATAAGAAACAAAGGTGGCTTTCTCGCATGCAGCACCGCGGGTGCGCTCACTCTTGCACCGCGGGTGCGCTCATGTTTTGGCATGGCTTTTATTTTTCAAAAATGACGACCGCGGGTGCGGTCTAGTTCTTACCGCGGGTGCGGTCACACCACCAGGGTGCAGTCTTCTCGCACCGCGGGTGCGGTCTTGCTTCGAATAAAATTTGCCAACTTTCTGTCCATGCACCGCGGGTGCGGTCTGGGTGGCACCGCGGGTGCGGTGTGGCTTCGGCCTTTCTTGTAAAAATTCCTAATTGTATGACTGCGGGTGCACTCCTGTTCTGGGCGCGGGTGCGGTCTTGTAAAACCCTAATATTTCATGTCTTTTCTCCTCTCCTTACACGTCATGCATTCTCATATCTTCCGAGTCTCATATTAATGAATACTAATAAATCTCGGACCTTACATATTCATACCGGGATCCCTAGAGTTAGAATCGAGTTGAGTCAAGACATGAATTGAATGAGATTACATGCTTATATTGTTATGTTTCATAGATTGTGGAACATGTTGTATTGATTTTACTCATGATAGTATGTTCATGTTTTATTTGTATAGTCATGTATCATGATTTATATTTCCTTGCATAATATGCATGTATACATGTCTTATACTGGGATTTGTTCTCATCGGAGTATCCGGCTGTTGTTGTGTCTGTATGTGTGCATAACAACAGGTGGGGCAGGATCTGGGTCACGACAAAGATGAGAGGACAGGATAGCGTGGAGATCACGGGCCAAGAAGAAGAACTAGGAATGTTTACTCTTGAAAAGGAGTATGTTGTGAACTCTAGTTTGTATAATGGGAATGAAATAAGACTTGTATTTAATTATGTTAGAATAAATAAATATGTTGTTGTTTATGAGTTATGTACATTAGATGTGATGTTTAAAAGAAATTTTTTTATAACCCACGTTTTCTAACAACGATCTGATTTATCCCGAAAAGAACTGAGTTAGAGCCCGGGTCCCCACAACAGGTGGTATCAGAGCCGTAGGTTCTGTAGACTGGGATAGAATAGAGTGAGCGGGGTAGATCGAGTCATCTTCCTTGCTTTATGATGTGCTAGCATGATTTATTGCTTTCCCTATTACATGTTGTATTGTTATCTGAATTGACTTACAGCATGTACTCGTAAAGACTGAATAAGAACCGATTCTGTATCAGAGGTATATGATCAGATGAGGGCTGAAACAGATTGTATAGATTGTATATTAATCTGTTTGATATTCAGATATGCCACGTCGACGAGTACCGCAACCAGCAGCAGGTGTGGCACCAGAACAGGGCAGTACATCCGGTGATCCGATGGACGTGACTGCTACACCGATGGAGACTTTGCTTAAACGGTTTCAGTCCTTCCGACCACCGACATTAAAAGGTACAGAAAATGCAGTCGAGTGTGAAAGTTGGCTAGAGGATATCAAGATGGTATTCGAATCCCTTGAGTATACTGATGATCGACGAGTGAAATTAGTTGGGCACCAATTGCAAGATGTAGCAAAGAATTGGTGGATCGCTATGAAGAGAGCATTGGAGCACCGTGGCACATAGATTACTTGGAAGGTATTCAAGAATGAGTTCTATCAGCGATTCTTCCAAGTGTCATACCGAAAAGATAAGGGTGCCGAGTTCGCCAACCTGAGGCAGGGACAACTGGACATCGAGGAGTATGTTGCCAAGTTTTCGTCATTGCTCAGATTTGCTCCTCATGTTGCCGAGAATGAAGAGGCCGTTTCGGATCAGTTTATAAATGGCTTGAATCCAGACATCTTTACCTTGGTAAACACCGGTAGGCCCAACAACTTTACTGATGCGTTGAATCGCGCCAAGGGAGCGGAACCTGGAGTACTTAGGCAACGAAGCATTCCTTATGTTGCTCGGACTCCTAGACCGCCACTACCTTCAGTTCAACCCCCTACTCGATTTGAAAGTGGTGGTAGCAGCAGTGGAAGAAAAGATCCATTGAAAGCGAAGGGTAAACAGTTCAAGAGATCAGGGAGCAGTTAGTTGAGCTCCAGCGGTCACGACAGAGAGGTCCTGGCCAGAGTACAGAATATACAGGTGTATATTGCAGTTCTTGTGGAGGTAGACATGCCACCGAGCAGTGTCAGGGTGTGATGGGCAGATGTAATATATGTAGGCAACAGGGACATTTCTCAAAGGTCTGCCCACAGAGGAGTTCACAGTGATCTCAGTGTGCAGGGTCTTCTGTGTCAGTAGCTCAGCCTGAGAGGCAAGCTTCGTCTGTCCATTCCTTTCAGCCCACTTCTACACCGACACAGCCCAGAGCCAGAGGTAGCCAGACAGGGAGCCATCTTCCCAGACAACAGGCTCAGGTGTTTGCATTGACAGAGGAGCAAGCCCAAGATGCACCGGACGATGTGATTGAAGGTAACTGTTTTCTTTGCGGTTATCCAGCCTATGTTTTGATAGACACAGGTGCATCTCATACATTCATTTCTGAGCGCTTTGCATTGTTGCATGCTTTGCCTGTTGAGTCCTTAGCTACTGTAGTGTCTATTTCTTCTCCGTTGGGAAGTGGTCTTATATCTGTGATTTTAGTTAGACATTGTATAATACAGTTTGAGGGACATGAAATTGATCTAGATTGTATTGTACTTGGGATAGCTGATTTTGATTGTATCGTTGAGATTGATATGTTAACCAAGTACCGAGCCACTGTAGACTGTTTCCAGAAGATTGTCAGGTTCATACCAGAGATGATTGACGAGTGGAAATTCTACGGAAAGCTTTCCAGATCTCGAATTCCCTTAGTGTTTGCTTTGACTATGACAAGATTGTTTCAGAAAGGAGCAGAAGGGTTCTTTATTTATTCAGTAGATCTACTGAAATCGAGCCCAATATTGGCAGATCTGCCAGTTGTACGTGAGTTTGCCGATGTATTACCAGACGAGATTCCAGGGTTACCTCCAGTCCGAGAGGTAGATTTCAGTATCGATCTTATACCAGGTACAGTTCCTATATCTCGAACTCCGTATAGAATGGCGCATGTTGAATTAAAAGAATTGAAAGCACAGCTTGAAGATCTGTTGGACAAGGGTTACATTAGACCGAGTGTATCTCCTTGGGGTGCACCAGTGCTATTTGTACGGAAGAAAGACGGTTTGATGAGATTGTGCATTGACTACCGGCAACTGAACAAGGCGACGGTAAAGAACAAATATCCATTGCCTCGCATCGATGATTTATTTGATCAGTTGCAGGGGTCCTCCGTCTATTCAAAGATTGATTTGAGATCCGGATATCACCAGCTGCGAGTACGAGATGTTGATATACCGAAGACAGCATTCCGAACCAGGTATGGACATTACGAATTTATTGTCATGCCTTTTGGTTTAACGAATGCACCAGCGGTGTTTATGGGATTGATGAACCGTGTCTTTCAGAGGTATCTAGATGAGTTTGTTATTGTTTTCATTGAATATATTCTGGTTTACTCGAAAAATGAGACTGATCATGCCGAGAACTTAAGAATTGTATTACAGACATTGAGAAATGAGAGATTATATGCTAAATTGTCAAAGTGCGAGTTTTGGCTGAGACAGGTTATGTTTTTGGGGCCTATCATACCTGGAGATGGTATTTCTGTAGATCCGAGTAAAGTCGAAGCTGTGATCAGTTGGCCGAGACCGACTTCTGTGCCAGAGATACGCAGTTTCATGGGTCTAGCAGGCTATTACCGACGATTTATCCGAGATTTCTCCAGTATAGAAAAGCCACTTACACAGTTAACCCAGAAGAATATTCCTTTTATGTGGTCTGAAGCATGTGAGTCTAGCTTCTTGGAATTGAAGAAACGACTGACCAGTGCTCCTACATTGATGATACCTTCAGGTACAGGTGATTTCGTTGTATATTGTGACGCATCTCACAGAGGGCTAGGATGTGTTCTTATGCAATGAGGACATGTGATCGCATACGCTTCGAGACAGTTGAAGACTCATGAGACTCGATACCCAATTCATGATCTTGAATTGGCGGCGATAGTATTTGCATTGAAGATCTAGCGTCACTCGCTCTATGGCTAAAAATTTGAAATCTACTCTGATCACAAAAGCCTGAAGTATATATTTTCTCAGTCAGAGTTGAACATGAGGCAGCGTAGATGGCTTGACTTATTGAAGGATTTCGATTGCGAGATCAAATACTATCCAGGGAAATCAAATGCAGCCGCGGACGTCTTGAGTCGAAAGGTATGTTCCCTTTCCTTATCGACGATAAGTGTTTCGAATTTAGTAGAGGATTACTGTTTGTTTGTGTTAGCATTTGATACAGATAGCAGACCATTGAGACTTGCTATGATTCAAGTGAGCCAGATTTGATTATGAGAATCAAAGAAGCACAAAGAACTGATCAGAATATTCAGAAGTCGATTCAGATGGTCAGATCAGGGCATTTGTCAGAATATCAGGTACTTGATCATGTTCTGTATGTGAATAATCGTCTTGTAGTGCCAGATATTTCAGATTTGAAACAGCAGATATTGTCAGAAGCGCACTGTAATCGGTTTAGTATCCATCCTGGTGGCAGGAAGATGTACAATGACTTGAAGACACAGTTTTGGTGGAAACAGATGAAGTCCGACATTGCCGAATTTGTGTCTAAATGTTTGAATTGCCAACAGGTAAAAGCCGAGAGGAAGAAGCCCGAAAGTCTACTTCAGAGTTTGTCTATTCCCGAATGGAAATGGGATCACATTTCCATGGATTTCGTGACGAAGTTACCTCGATCATCCCGGGGCTGTGATGCAATTTGGGTCATTATTGACAGACTGACCAAATCAGCTTGCTTTATTCCGTACAGAATGACGTACCGACATGATCAGATGGCCGAGATATATATCATAGAGGTGGTCAGATTGCACGGTGTGCCGAAGTCTATCGTATCAGATCGTGATCCCCGATTTAGTTTTCATTTCTGGCACAGGTTGCAGCAGGCTTTAGGTACGACATTGCGTCTGAGTACTGCTTATCATCCCCAAACAGACGGGCAGTCAGAGCAGACTATCCAGACTCTAGAGGATATGCTGAGAGCTGTAGTACTAGATTTTGGTACCAGTTGGCAAGATTCACTAGCTCTTTGTGAATTCTCGTACAACAACAGCTATCAGACGAGCATTGAAATGGCACCGTTTGAAGCTTTATATGGCAAGAAGTGCAGATCGCCATTGTATTGGGAAGACATCTCAGAAGTGCCAGAATTGGGGCCTGATATGATTCGTGACATGACAGAAAAGGTGAAGATAATTCAGAAGCGGATGAAAACAACACAGGATAGGCAAGCTAAATATGCAAACGTCAGACGTAGACCACTAGTATTTGAAGAAGGCGACAGAGTATTTTTGAAGATTTCTCCTTTCAGAGGCGTTGTACGATTTGGAAAACATGGGAAGCTTTTTCCTAGATACATCGGTCCTTACGAGATCCTTGAAAAGATTGATGATCGAGCCTATCGACTTGCTCTTCCTCCTTCACTTCATGGGATACACGATGTTTTTCATGTATCAATGCTGCGTAGATAAATGCTTGATGTTTCTCATGTCATCCAACCAGACGAAGCCGAATTAAATCAGACTCTGAGTTATTTTGAACAACCATTGCAAATTCTGGACCGAAAAGAAAAACAGCTCAAAACGAAGACTATTCCGCTAGTGAAAGTCCAGTGGAGTCGCCATGGCATCGAAGAAGCGACTTGGGAGACAGAAGCAGATATGAGAAAGAAACATCCCGAGTTATTTACATGATGTAAGTATTTATTCAGTTTTTATTATATTGCCTCTTATAATTGCATTGTTAGAATGACTTGCGATTTCGAGGACGAAATCATTTCTTAGAGGGGGAGAAATGTAAGGCTCGAGTTTATTAATCTTCAGTGAGCCGATACTCGAAGATAAGGGAATGCATGACATGTGATAAAAAGTATTAGATTTCTTAGTCTTCATTGATATGAGACTCGGAAGATATGAATATGCATGACAGGTAATGAGAAGTACTAGACTTATTATTCATCATTGACGTGAGATTCGAAGATATGACTATGCATGACATATCATGTCATTAAAATTAGGACAGAAAAGATGGCGCACATGCGCGAAGAAATGCATGCATATGCGCGACAATTCCAGTAGCATCGGCGCACATGCGCGAGATGAGGTGCGCATATGCGCGACATGTCCAGAAACATTGGCGCAAATGCGCGAGATCAGGCGCGCATATGCGCGACACCTCCAGAGACTTTGGCGCACAGGCGCGAGATGAAGCGCGCATCTGCGCGAGGAGTTGGGATTATCATTGCCGAGACCTGTAAGTCTCGCGCATATGCGCGAGTGATATCCCGCATATGCGCGAGACGTGTACTCCAAAGAATAAGCCATTTGTCCTAGACCATGCAAGATATATATAGTGTTGGCTTCATTTCATTCCTTTGCACCAGCTAAGGACCGAGAGACTCCAAGGAAATTCAGAAATCCTCAAGTTTTCTTCCTAGCTTGAATTGTTGGTTTTGCAAGATTCAATCAACCGATTTTTAATCCGAGCTTAGATTCGTAATCCTTGTGCTACTAGCTTCAAGGGGATGTAAGTTTCATTCATTCCCTGCATGATTTGAAATATTGGTGTTGGGGAAAGCTTGATATGATAAAGATTATGTGTTCACATAATTGTAGTGATTATAGATTCGAAACCGGATCGAAGAAATGTTGTCGTATGCCATTGTTATTATTTCCAGCATATATGTGTATAAATTCCTGCAATTTTGAGATGCTAATGGGTAGATTATGATGATGATGAGTTGAGGATTATGATATGTTGATATATAGTGAGATTTGAAGAGGTCGGTATCGCAAATTTATGCCGTTATGCCATAGATTTGTATCGAGATTGATTATTGATTCGTACATGTATTGGTTGAGTTGAATGTTAATCTTGTATCTATTGAACATTATCATTTCAGATTCATCGTGCCTCACTTCGACATCGAGACCACGACATCGATAAAGGTTTATCAACGAAAGGTATAATTCATGTTTTGTTTGGGGAAGACACAACTCAAATGAGATTCAATTTGAGTTTCCCAACAAAATCACATACTAGATTATGTTATTATTTTGAATTTTTATGCCTTGTTTATAGATTTATATTCAAGCCTTGAGATAGGAGTCATTGACAGATTTGTCAAACTAGATGTTCGGTAGTATCGTCGCATTGGATCAGTTCGACTCCGTGTGTAGACACTCGATACAGACATGACCGAAGTCTAGGAATAAGACGTACGGTGTGGGGACCCGGGCTCTAACTCAATTCTATCTGGGATTAAATGGATCTGTGAGAAAATGTGGGTCAAATTTTCTCTTTTTAACATTAAATCAAATGTCATTATTAAGCATAATCTTTCTTTATTAATTTACATCATACATAATGTACAAGCATAATAAACGTGTCTCATTCTAATACATCAATCCAACTAGTGTATAGTTTAATACAAACCATAAATACAAATACTACAAGTCTAGTAAGAGCCACTAGTCATCATCTGCGCCCGTAGTCACCACGCTATTTCGTACTCATCTCTGTCGTGACCCAGATCCTGCCCCACCTATTGTTATGCACACATACAGACATAACAACAGCCGGAAACTCCGGTGAGAACAATCCCAGTATAAAACATGTATACATGCATATGCATACTAAAATCATAACACACAATATCATGCATGTGATCTTAATCATAGGTTGCATAGTCTATGAAACCAGCATATGTAAGCATGCAATGCAAATCAACTCATGTCTTGACTCTACTCTAGGGATACCGGGGTAAATAAGACGTCACTGTCTGTTACCTACCCTCCCAATCGAGGTAACTGTACGTCTTATTCCTAGACTTCGGTCGTGTCTGTATCGAATGTCTACAGTCGGAGGAAGTCTGCTCCCATGCGTCGATACCCCGAACGTCTAGTTTTGACAACTCTGTCAATGACTCTCCTATCTCAATGCTTGAATATAAATCTATAGACACCGCATTATCATATCAGGAGATTTCAATACAATCTATGAACAATTCAAAACATATCAAAAACATTAACAATAAATCTAGTATGTGATTTGGTTGGGAAACTCTAATCAAATCTGATTCAAGTCGTATCTTCACTACAATCACATGAATTATACATTTCTTGTCGTAGTCTTGTCGTAGTTGAAGCCTCGAAGACGAATCTGTCAATTTCAATCTGAAATGGCAATCACCAATGTACATTCTATCAATCTCTCAATCAATTCAATGCATATTGGACTTACAATTAAATCTGAATAACATTCGACGGCATATCGGCGTGGTCTCGCGATACCTATCAACTCCAATCTCAACATCTATTACCAATTCATAATTCTCAATTCATAATCATCATCATAAGCACATGGTAGTACTTAAAATCTGCATATTTAACTCTAAATATGCTAAAACATAGTAACAATTGCATATGATATCCGATACTCGATCCGTTTACGGTTCTACAATCACTACAATCATATGAACACATAATCTCTATCATATCAAGCTTTCCCCAACACATATATATCAAAACATGCTGGACTTGAATGAAAAGTATACCCTTTTGAAGCCCTTCATGCAAGGAATAAGAATCTCCACTTGATTTACAATTTGGACATGTAATTCTCCTCACAATTCAAAATCTTCCCCAAGAATGCTTGAAGGAACTTTCCCTTATTCTCGTTCTCAGCTGCTGGAAAATGAGGAAAGAATGATTGATGTTCGAAATATATATATACCCTGCCATGTGTCAACTCAAGATGAAGAGGTGGATTTCTTGCATGTAGCACCGCGGGTGCGGTAACTCTAGCACCGCGGGTGCGCTCATGCTTCGGCATGGCTTTGATTTTCCAAAAATGACGACCGCGGGTGCGGTCCTGTTCTTACCGCGGGTGCGGTCACACCACCACAGGTGCGGTCTTCTTGCACCGCGGGTGCGGTCTTGCTTCGAATAAAATTTGCCAACTTTCTATCCATGCACCGCGGGTGCGGTCCTGGTTGCACCGCGGGTGCGGTGTAGCTTCGGCTTTTCTTGCAATAATCCACAATTGCATGACCGCGGGGGCACTCATGCTCTGGGCGTGGGTGCGGTCTTGCAAAACTCTAATTTTCTCATGTCTTTTCTCCTCTCCTTACACGTCATGCATTCTCATATATTCCGAGTCTCACGTCAATAATGATTAATAAATCAAATCTCAAGCCCTATATCATGCATACTCATATTTTCCGAGTATTTTGTCAATGAAGACTATTAATCTCGAGCCTGACATTTCTCCCCCTCTAAGAAATGATTTCGTCCTCGAAATCGCAGGCAATCTATCAAAGCATACATGAAAAGTAATATAATCAAGACTGAAGAATTACTTACATCATATAAATAATTCGGGATGTTTTTGTCTCATCTCTACTTCTGTTTCCCAAGTCGCTTCTTCGATGCCATTACGACTCCACTGGACTTTCACTAGCGGAATAGTCTTTGTTCTGAGCTTCTTTTCTTTCCGATCAAGAATCTGTATCGGTTGCTCAACATAGCTCAAGGTCTGATCCAGCTCGGCTTCATCAGGGTGAATGACATTAGAGGTATCTGGCATATATCTACGCAGCATCGATACATGAAAGACGTCATGTATCCCGGATAAAGAAGGCGGAAGAGCAAGTCGATAGGCTCGGACGCCAATCTTCTCAAGAATCTCGTAAGGACCGATGTATCTAGGAGACAACTTTCCACGCTTGCCAAATCTGACAACGCCTTTAAAAGTGGAAATCTTCAAAAATACTTTGTCTCCTTGCTCGAATACCAACGGCCTACGTCTGATATTGGCGTATTTGGCTTGCCTATCCTGTGCCGTCTTCATTCTTTTCTGAATGATCTTCACCTTCTCAATCATTTCACGTATCATATCAGGCCCAAGTTCTGGTACCTCAGATACATCATCCCAGTACAACGGAGATCTGCACTTCTTGCCATACAAAACCTCAAACGGTGCCATCTCGATGCTCGTCTGATAGCTGTTATTGTAAGAGAATTCGCAAAGAGGGAGGG
Source organism: Primulina eburnea (assembly GCF_022965805.1). Lineage (NCBI taxonomy): Eukaryota > Viridiplantae > Streptophyta > Magnoliopsida > Lamiales > Gesneriaceae > Primulina > Primulina eburnea. Next base: position 41,067,111 of record NC_133107.1, on the reverse strand, counting down.
AATCTTGCCAACTAATGCCAAAATCTAGCACTACGGCTCTTGACATATCCTCTAAAGTCTGGATAGTCCGCTCCGACTATGCATCTGTCTGAGGATGATAAGCAGTGCTCAGATGTAAAGTCGTACCCAAAGCCTGCTGCAAACTGTGCCAGAAGTGTGAATTAAATCGTGGATCACGATCTGATACGATAGACTTCGGCACACCATGCAATCTGACTACCTCTTTGACATACAACTCTGCCATCTGATCATGACGATATGTCGTTCTGTATTCAATAAAACATGATGATTTGGTTAATCGGTCAATAATGACCCAAATCGCATCACAGCCACGGGAAGAACGAGGTAACTTCGTCACGAAATCCATGGAAATGTGATTTCATTTCCATTCTGGAATAGACAAACTCTGAAGTAAACCTCCGGGCTTCTTTCTCTCGGCCTTCACCTGTTGGCAATTCAAACACCTAGACACAAATTCTGCAATATCTGACTTCATCTGTTTCCACCAGAACTGTGTCTTCAGGTCGTTGTACATTTTACGGCCTCCAGGATGAATGCTAAACCGACTACAGTGCGCTTCTGACATGATCTGTTGTTTCAAATCTGAAACATCTGGCACTACAAGCCGGTTATTCACGTATAGTACATGATCACGTACCTGATATTCTGATATATGCCCTGATCTGACTATATCAATCGATTTCTGCACGTTCGAATCAATTTTTTGTGCTTCTTTGATTCTCATAATCAAGTTTGGCTCAACTTGAATCGAAGAAAGTAGCAATGGTCTACTACCTGTATTAAATGCTAATCCAGACAGACAACAATCTTCAACTAAATTCGAAACACCTATTGTCGACAAGGATAGAGCACAAACCTTTCGACTCAAGGCGTCTACAGCTGCATTTGACTTTCCTGGATAGTATTTGATTTCACAATCAAAGTCTTTCAGCAAATCAAGCCATCTACGCTGTCTCATGTTCAATTCTGATTGAGAGAACAGATATTTCAAGCTCTTGTGATCGGAGTAAATTTCAAATTTCTCTCCATAAAGATAATGACTCCAAATCTTCAATGCAAACACGATAGCCGCCAATTCAAGATCATGAATGGGGTATCGAGTCTCGTGTGGCTTCAGCTGTCTAGAGGCATATGTTATCACGTGTCCTCGTTGCATAAGAATACATCCCAGCCCTCTGTGAGATGCATCACAATATACAACGAACTCGCCAGTACCTGAAGGAATCATCAAGACAGGTGCACTGGTCAGCCTCTTCTTCAACTCTAGAAAGCTAGACTCACAATTTTCAGACCACACAAATGGCGTATTCTTTTGTGTCAACTGGGTGATCGGCTTCGCAATACTGGATAAATCTCCGATGAATCGACTATAGTACCCTGCGAGACCCATGAAACTGCGTATCTCTGGCACAGAAGTCGGTCCGACCTGTTAATAATAGCTTCAACTTTACTCGGATCAACAGAAATACCATCTCCAGATATGATATGACCCAAGAAGACAACCTGTCTCAGCCAAAACTCACACTTGGACAGTTTAGCATATAATCTTTCAGTTCTCAGGGTTTGCAACATAATTCTTAAATGATTGGCATGCTCATTCAGATTCTTTGAGTATACCAAAATATCATCAATAAAAACAATCACAAACTCATCCAAATACTTCTGAAAGATGCGGTTCATCAAACTCATAAATACCGCAGGAGCATTCGTTAAACCAAAAGGCATGACAACAAACTCATAATGTCCGTACCTGGTTCGGAATGCTGTCTTCGGTATATCAACATCTCGAACTCTGAGTTGATGATATCCCGATCGCAAGTCAATCTTGGAATAAATAGATGATCCCTGCAACTGATCAAATAAGTCGCCTATTCTAGGTAAAGGTGTAATGCCCGAAAATTAATCACTGTAATTGACGTTGATTGATTTATAATGTCATGTGATTATGAATGGACCAATCGGGATACCGAAAAGAGTATTTAAAATGAAAGTAGGGATTTTTGGTGCGAACCAAGACCGCACCCGCGGTCCCTACGACACAGCACCCGCGGTGTAGATGATGAAAAATGGATAGGATTGCCGTGGGGTGACCGCACCCGCGGTGCTTACGAGACCGCACCCGCGGTGCAGCAAAGACCGCACCCGCGGTGCTGCGTGTTGCGCGGAAATGCTGCCACTTCGTCGAATGCATGCAGGATATATATATGTTTGATAGCCATTCATTCCTTCGAAAATAATTCAGCAGAAATCGAGAAAGGGTCAGAGGAATTGGGTTGAAAATCCTTACGCCTTTTCGGAGAAATCCGTCCGTCTGATTTTGATTCCGACTTCGGTATTGAGTTCCTAGCGACGTAGGCTACAACTGGACGTAAGTTTTGCTACGTTTTGACATGCTTTGAAATTATGATATTGTCAGAATTGAATGGAATTCATATATGATGTTCTTGACATATTAGACATCATAGAATCGAAGTCAGATTTAGAAACGGACTGATTATGGAATTATTATGAATTTTTAGGGTATATTGATATATACCGGACATATTTGAATTATAATTGAATTATGGATTATATTGGATATAGGTTATGGATTGTAACTGTTATCTGGTGTTGTTGTATTGACGAGAATATTGAGATTGTTCAGTTATGCCGTCAATTTCGAATTAAATCCAGATTGACAGATTATTATGGAATTGACTGGTATATTGATATGAGATTGTTGGTATTGTCAGTACCAGACAGATTGTGAGTTCAGGACTTCGACTGAGCCAGACACCGACGAAAGAAAGGTATAAGTCAATGTGGTATTGGGAGATCGACTTGAGTCGGATTAGACTTGAGTTTCCCTAAATCACATACTTTAATTTATTGCATTGATATTTGCATTGATTTGACTGATGTACTTGTTCTCTTGACTATAGATAGCAAGTATCAGATGAGTTATCTTGTGACAGAAGTTCCTGATAGTGGTGGAATCGCCACGAGAACATTGCACGATGTCTCAAGATAATGATCTTAGCGATAGAGCTACAGTCCATGACGGATAGGTCAGGACACCAGATGTTTGGTTATATCGAGTAATAGGAATTGGAATTCTTCTATTACGGAATTCGATATAGGAACACCGGATATGGTTATATTGAGTAATAGGAACAGAGTTCCTCTATTACGGAATTCGATATAGGAACACCACATTTGGAAACCGGGATCCCTAGACTAGGATTGAGTCTAGTCTGAATTGTAGAATTGTAATGATGTTTCAGATTGTGATACATATTCATGTTACCTGATTACATGCTTTATATTGTTTATATGATTGCATGTTTCATTGATTTATACTAAGGATTATATTCTCACCGGTATATCCGGCTGTTGTCTTGTCTGTATGTGTACTTGACAACAGGTGGGACAGGTCCAGGGTCGAAGAGATGAAGAGCTAGATCGTGATTAGAGTGGTGGCACCGGACTTGGACTAGATATAGGGTTAAACACTTGACTTTAGTTTTAAACCCTAGTTTGAATAAATGTTGAAATACAGGATTTGTATTTTATATACTGATATGTATATATGTTGTATGTCACTACGTTCCGCATTTAAAAAAAAAAATTTAGACCCTGTTTTAATTGATTAATTAGTCCCAATGATGATTAAGAACTTGATTAGCGTCCGGGTCCCCACAACAGGTGGTATCAGAGCGATAGATCCTTGAGATTGAGATAGGAGATAGTGAGCGGGGTAGACTGTGTTTTCTTTCCTGCTTTTGATTGCTAGCATGATTTACTACTTTATAATGCATGTTTATCTGTTTATCTGATTTGATTTGAAAACATGTATTATTGAGATTGAATCAGAACCGATTTTGGATCAGCAGTAAGATGATCCGAGGAGGCTTGAAACAGGATTATTGTTGGAATTGCTAACCGTTTTGGTTATCAGATATGCCTCCGAGGAGAATGCCAGAACAGGGGAGTACCTCGAATCCTCCCATGGATGTGACACCTACAGCAATGGAGAAATTGCTGAAAAGGTTTCAGTCATTTCATCCACCGACTTTGAAAGGACGGAGAACTCCGTGGAATGTGAAAGTTGGTTGGACGACATTGAATCACTGTTTGAATCTTTGGAGTATACTGAGGAAAAGAGGGTGAAACTGATAATACACCAGTTGCATGACGTTGCTAAACACTGGTGGATCACGACTAAAAGGGCATTGGAACAGCGAGGTACGGCCATTACCTGGAATGTGTTCAAATCTGAATTTTATCTACGGTTCTTTCCAGTTTCTTATAGGAAGGACAAGGGAGCCGAGTTTGCAAACCTGAAACAAGGCCAGTTGAACATTGAGGATTATGTGGATAAGTTTTCGACATTGCTCTGATTTGCTCCCCACGTAGCTGAACATGATGAGGCCGTAGCAGATCAGTTCATAAATGGCCTAAATCCTGAGATTTTTACGCTGGTAAATACTGGGAGGCCCAACAACTTCACCGATGCCCTGAACAGAGCCAAGGGAGCCGAGGCAGGCTTGATGAGGCAGAGAGAGACTTCATTTGTGCTTCCAGCACCGGGACAGCAACAACCACCCTCGATTTGAAGGAGGCAGCAGCAGTAGTACCGGAAAGAAGGATTTCTTGAAGGCTAGAGGGAAGCAATTTAAGAAATCAGGGACTACTTCGTCCAGTTCGAGGGGCTCTAGACAGACCGGTCAGAGCCAGAGCTATGCAGGACCGTACTGTAGTACTTGTGGAGGGAGGCATTCCACAGATCAGTGCCGAGGAGTAGTTGGCAGCTGTCGTATCTGTAGACAGCAGGGACACTTTGCCCGAGTGTGTCCACAGCGAGGTGCCCAGGGATCCCAGGCAGCTGAGTCATCTGGATCAGTGGCTCAGGCAGGTAGACGACCATCTTCCGTTCATTCCTTTCAGCCAGTACCGTCTCCTCTGTCACAGCAGAGGCCAGGAGAGGGCCAGACCGCGAGCCAGCCTCCTAGAAAGCAGGCCCGATTGTTTGCTTTGACTGAGGAGCAAGCACAGGATGCACCTGATGATGTAGTTGCAGGTAACTGTTTTATTTCTGGTTATCCTGCATATGTACTGATTGATACTGGTGTATCACATACTTTTATGTCTGAGCGATTTGCTTTAATGCATTCATTGCCTGTTGAGTCCTTAGCTACTGTAGTATCTGTCACGTCTCCGTTAGGAACAGGTTTGATATCGGTGAAATCTGTGAAATCGTGTATACTGCAGTACGACGGGCATACGATTGATTTAGACTGTATTGTTCTTGGTTTATCTGATTTTGATTGTATTGTCGACATCGACATGTTGACCAAGTACCGAGCTACAGTCGATTGTTTCCACAAGATAGTTCGATTCAGACCTGAGATGGCTGAGGAGTGGAAATTTTATGGTAAGGGTTCTAGAGCTAGAATTCCTTTGATATCTGCCATAAATATGACTCGATTATTGCAGAAGAGAGCGGATGGATTCCTGGTATATTCAGTTGATTTACTGAAGACGAGCCCATCATTGGCGGACTTGCCAGTGGTGTGTGAGTTTGCTGATGTCTTTCCAGATGAGATTCCTGGATTGCCTCTGATTCGAGAGATAGACTTCGGCATTGAGTTAATGCCAGGAACAGTTCCGATTTCGAGAGCTCCTTACAGGATGGCACTGATCGAGTTGAAAGAGTTGAAAGAACAGTTGGAGGATTTATTGGCCAAGGGTTACATTAGACCTAGTGTATCTCCTTGGGGTGCTCCAGTACCTTTCGTGAGAAAGAAGGATGGGTCGATGAGACTTTGTATCGACTACAGGCAACTGAACAAGGCAACGGTAAAGAATAAATACCCCTTGCCTCGTATTGATGATTTATGTGATCAGTTGCAGGGTTCATCGGTATATTCCAAGATCGACTTGAGATCTGGATACCATCAATTGAGAGTCAGGGATTCTGATATCTCAAAGACAGCATTCAGAACCAGGTATGGACAATATGAGTTTATTGTCATGCCTTTTGGTTTGACGAATGCACCTGCGGTATTTATGGGATTGATGAACCGCGTATTTCAGAAATACTTGGATGATTTTGTTATCATATTCATTGATGATATATTGATTTATTCAAAGAATATGATTGAGCATGCTAATCATCTGAGGACTGTGTTGAGAATTTTGAGGGCAGAGAAACTGTATGCTAAATTGTCGAAATGCGAGTTTTGGCTGAAACAGGTTGTGTTTTTGGGTCACATTATATCGGGAGACGGTATATCAGTTGATCCTAGTAAGGTTGAAGCCGTGATGAGTTGGCCGAGACCTATATCTGTATCAGAAATTCGCAGTTTTATGGGTTTGGCAGGATATTATCGACGATTTATTAAAGATTTCTCGAGTATTGCCAAACCGATTACGCAGTTAACTCAGAAGAATGCTCCATTCGTGTGGACAGAAGATTGTGAATCCAGTTTTCTTGAGTTGAAAAAGAGACTGACCAGTGCGCCTGTGTTGACGATTCCTTCAAGCACTGGTGGATTTGTTGTTTATTGTGATGCATCTCACCGAGGATTGGGTTGTGTTTTGATGCAGCGAGGGCATGTGATTGCTTATGCCTCAAGACAGTTGTAACCCCATGAAACTCGTTACCCAATTCATGATCTTGAATTGGCAGCCATAGTCTTTGCATTGAAGATATGGCGGCATTATCTGTACGGTGAAAAATTTGAGATATATTCTGATCACAAAAGCTTGAAATATCTGTTTTCGCAATCAGAGCTGAATATGAGACAGTGGAGATGGCTGGATTTACTGAAAGACTTTGATTGTGAGATTAAATATTATCCAGGGAAGTCCAATGCAGCAGCAGATGCGTTGAGTCGAAAGGTATGTGCACTATCCTTATCGACGATAGGTGTCTCGAATTTGATAGAAGACTGTTGTTTGTCTGGATTAGCTTTTGAGACGGATTTTCAGCCTCTAAGATTATATGCAATTCGAGCTGAACCAGAATTGATATTGAGAATCAAAGAGGCGCAGAAAATTGATCAGAACGTACAGAATTCGATTGCGATGGTTAGATCTGGACATCAATCGGAATATCAGGTTCGTGACAATGTCTTGTATGTGAATAATCGTCTTGTTGTGCCAAATGTTTCAGATTTGAGACAGCGGATATTGACAGAAGCGCACAACAGTCGTTTTAGCATTCATCCTGGTGGCAGGAAATGTATAATGATTTAAAGACACAGTATTGGTGGAAACAAATGAAATCTGATGTGACTGAATTTGTAGCCAAGTGTCTGAATTGCCAACAGGTGAAGGCTGAAAGAAAGAAACCAGGAGGATTGTTACAGAGTTTGTCCATTCCTGAATGGAAATGGGATCACATTTCCATGGATTTTGTGACACAGTTGCCGAGATCCTCCCGAGGTTGTGATGCGATTTGGGTCGTGATTTATCGATTGACCAAATCTGCATGTTTTATTCCATACAAGATGACGTATAGATATGATCAGATGGCCGATATCTATGTCCGAGAAGTGATTAGATTGCATGGAGTGCCGAAGTCGATTGTTTCAGACCGTGATCCTCGATTCACTTCGCACTTCTGGCAGAGTTTGCAGCAAGCTCTTGGTACGAAATTGCATTTGAGTACCGCATATCATCCACAAACTGACGGACAGTCAGAGCGTACGATCCAGACATTGGAAGATATGTTGAGAGCTATAGTGCTGGATTTTAGCACTAATTGGCAAGAAGCATTGCCACTTTGTGAATTTTCGTACAACAATAGTTATCAAACGAGTATTGAGATGGCACCATTTGAAGCGTTGTACGGAAAGAAGTGCAGATCCCCATTATATTGGGATGATATCTCTGAAGTTTCTGAGACTGGACCGGATATGATCAGAGATATGACCGAGAAAGTTAAATTGATTCAAAAGAAAATGAAGGCAGCTCAGGACAGACAAGCCAAATATGCCAACCTTCGACGACGACCGTTGGTATTTGAGACTGGAGACCGAGTATTCCTGAAGATTTCTCCTTTCAGAGGTGTTGTCAGATTTGGCAAGAAAGGGAAATTGTCTCCAAGATATGTAGGTCCATATGAGATTCTTGAAAAGATAGGAGATCGTGCCTATCGACTAGCATTGCCGCCTTCATTATCTGGAATACATGATGTTTTTCATGTATCGATGCTGCGGAAATATCTCCCTGATGATTCACACGTGATTCAACCAGATGAGTCCGAGCTGGATGAGACATTGAGTTATGTCGAGAAACCGATCAGGATTATTGATCGTAAAGAAAAACAGCTCAGAACGAAAATGATTCCCCTGGTAAAAGTTCAATGGACTCGTCATGGCGTTGAAGAAGCCACTTGGGAGACTGAATCTGATATGAGACAAGAATTCCCAGCATTGTTTCATTAATGTAAATTTCTTATACAGTGTTTGTATATACTCCTTATTGATACGAATGAAATGCTCGTGATTTCGAGGACGAAATCGTATCTTAGGGGGGGAGGAATGTAATGCCCGGAAATTAATCACTGTAATTGACGTTGATTGATTTATAATGTCATGTGATTATGAATGGACCAATCGGGATACCGAAAAGAGTATTTAAAATGAAAGTAGGGATTTTTGGTGCGAACCAAGACCGCACCTGCGGTCCCTACGACACAGCACCCGCGGTGTAGATGATGAAAAATGGATAGGATTGCCGTGGGGTGACCGCACCCGCGGTGCTTACGAGACCGTACCCGCGGTGCAGGACCGCACCCGCGGTGCAGCAAAGACCGCACCCGCGGTGTTGCGTGTTGCGCGGAAATGCTGCCACTTTGTCGAATGCATGCAGGATATATATATGTTTGATAGCCATTCATTCCTTCGAAAATCATTCAGCAGAAATCGAGAAAGGGTCAGAGGAATTGGGTTGAAAATCCTTACGCCTTTTCGGAGAAATCCGTCCGTCTGATTTTGATTCCGACTTCGGTATTGAGTTCCTAACGACGTAGGCTACAACTGAACGTAAGTTTTGCTACGTTTTGACATGCTTTGAAATTATGATATTGTCAGAATTGAATGGAATTCGTATATGATGTTCTTGACATATTAGACATCATAGAATCGAAGTCAGATTTAGAAACGGACTGATTATGGAATTATTATGAATTTTTAGGGTATATTGATATATACCGGACAGATTTGAATTATAATTGAATTATGTATTATATTGGATATAGGTTATGGATTGTAACTGTTATCTGGTGTTGTTGTATTGACGGGAATATTGAGATTGTTCAGTTATGCTGTCAATTTCGAATTAAATCCAGATTGACAGATTATTATGGAATTGACTGGTATATTGATATGAGATTGTTGGTATTGTCAGTACCAGACAGATTGTGAGTTCAGGACTTCGACTGAGCCAGACACCGACGAAAGAAAGGTATAAGTCAATGTGGTATTGGGAGATCGACTTGAGTCGGATTAGACTTGAGTTTCCCTAAATCACATACTTTAATTTATTGCATTGATATTTGCATTGATTTGACTGATGTACTTGTTCTCTTGACTATAGATAGCAAGTATCAGATGAGTTATCTTGTGACAGAAGTTCCTGATAGTGGTGGAATCGCCACGGGAACATTGCACGATGTCTCAAGATAATGATCTTAGCGATAGAGCTACAGTCCATGACGGATAGGTCAGGACACCAGATGTTTGGTTATATCGAGTAATAGGAATTGGAATTCTTCTATTACGGAATTCGATATAGGAACACCGGATATGGTTATATCGAGTAATAGGAACAGAGTTCCTCTATTACGGAATTCGATATAGGAACACCACATTTGGAAACCGGGATCCCTAGACTAGGATTGAGTCTAGTCTGAATTGTAGAATTGTAATGATGTTTCAGATTGTGATACATATTCATGTTACCTGATTACATGCTTTATATTGTTTATATGATTGCATGTTTCATTGATTTATACTGAGGATTATATTCTCACCGGTATATCCGGCTGTTGTCTTGTCTGTATGTGTACTTGACAACAGGTGGGACAGGTCCAGGGTCGAAGAGATGAAGAGCTAGATCGTGATTAGAGTGGTGGCACCGGACTTGGACTAGATGTAGGGTTAAACACTTGATTTTAGTTTTAAACCCTAGTTTGAATAAATGTTGAAATACATGATTTGTATTTTATATACTGATATGTATATATGTTGTATGTCACTACGTTCCGCATTTTTAAAAAAAAATTTAGACCCTATTTTAATTGATTAATTAGTCCCAATGATGATTAAGAACTTGATTAGCGTCCGGGTCCCCACAAAAGGATATTTGTTCTTTATCGTTGCCTTGTTCAGTTTCCTGTAATCTATACACAATCTCATAGAGCCGTCTTTCTTCCGCACAAATAGCACCGGAGCACCCCAAGGAGACACACTCGGTCTAATGTATCCCTTGGCCAGAATATCTTCTAGTTGTACTTTCAACTCTTTCAACTCTATCGGTGCCATTCGATAAGGAGCTCTCGAAATAGGGACGGTACCTGGAATCAAATCAATGCTAAAATCTACCTCTCGAGCTGGAGGTAACCCTGGAATCTCATCCGGAAACACATCTGCAAATTCCCGCACTACTGGCAAATCTGCCAATGCCGGGCTAGATTTCTGTAGATCTGCCGCATAAACAAGGAACCCTTCTGCTCCTTTCTGCAACAATCTACTCATAGTCAGAGCAGATACCAAGGGAATCCGAGATCTGGATCCCTTACCATAGAATTTCCACTCTTCTGTCATCTCAGGTCTGAATCTGACAATCTTGTGGAAACAATCTATGGTAGCTCTGTACTTAGTCAACATGTCAATTCCGACAATGCAATCAAAATTAGATAAAACAAGTACAACACAGTCCAAATCAATTTCATGCCCCTCAAACTGTAATATACAATGTCTTACTGAAGTCACAGATATCAACCCACTTCCCAACGGAGAAGAAATGGATACTACAGTAGACATTGACTCGACAGGCAAGGAATGTAACAATGCAAAATGTTCTGATATGAATGTATGTGATGCACTTGTATCTATCAATATATATGCAGGATAACCGCAAAGAAAACAGTTACCTGCAATCACGTCATCTGGCACATCTTGTGCCTGTTCCTCTGTCAATGCAAACACCTGAGCCTGTTATCGGGGAGGTTGGCTCACCGTCTGGCCACCTCTGGCTCTAGGCTGGGACTGTGTAGGCGTGGGCTGGAAGGAATGGACAGACGAAGCTTGCCTCTCGGGCTGAGCTACTGAAGCTGATGATCCTGCATTCTGAAATCTCTGGGCACCTTTTTGGGGACAAACTCTGGCGAAGTGTCCCGGCTGTCTGCAGTAGTTACATCTGCCCATCACTCCCTGGCACTGCTCTGTGGCATGCCTACCACCACACGAACTTCAATAAACACCACTGTACTCTGAACTTTGACCCTGACCTCTCTGTCGGGATCCGCTGGAGCTCGACGAACTGCTCCCAGCTCTCTTAAATTGCTTCCCCTTAGCCTTCAAAACTCTTTCTTGCCACTCCCGCTTCCACTATCATATCGAGGAGGAGGTGGTGGAAACTGTACGGCAGCCGGTGGCGTCGGTCTCTGACCCTGAACACTGTAGGAAGTTCCTCGCTGTCTGATCAAACCAGCCTCTGCTCCCTTTGCTCGGTTCAGCGCCTCCGAGAAGGTAATAGGTCGCCCCGTATTCACTAGAGTAAAGATGTCCGGATTCAAACTGTTTATGAACTGATCAGCAACTGCCTCGTCATTCCCTGCTACATGTGGTGCAAATCGAAGCAAGGAAGAGAACTTGGCAACATACTCCTCGATGTTCCATTGCCCCTGTCTTAAATTGGCGAACTCCGCCCCTTTGTCCTTTCGGTATGATACTGGAAAGAAACATTGATAAAATTCATCTTTAAAAACTTTCCAAGTAATATCAATACCTCGATGTTCTAGTGCTCGTTTCGCCGTTAGCCACCAACTCTTGGCCACCTCTTGCAATTGATGGTCGATCAGCTTTACTCTCCGTTCGTCTGAATAGGCAAGTGATTCGAACAGCATCTCTATGTCATCCAACCAACTTTCGCAATCAGCTGCATTCTCAGTGCCTTTCCACGTTGGGGGTCGAAACGACTGACACCGCTTCAACAAAGTCTCCATTAGTGTAGCGGTCACGTACATCTGAGTGCCTGACGTACTCCCCTGTTCTGGCACTTGTCCGGCAGCTGGCTGTGGTACTCTTCTATGCGGCATATCTGATAATCAAACGGATTAGTATACAGTCTATATCATCTGTCTCAACCCTCCTCTGATCATATACCTCTGATCGAGAATCGGTTCTGATTCAGGCTTGTGTAAGGCCCGAGATGTTATCAATTTTATGAGATCCCGAAAAGAAAATAAATTTGATGGCATTTTTGTAATTAAGTGGAAAAATACTTGATTTAAATTTGATGGCAATTTTGTAATTAAGTAGAAAAATACTTGATTTAAATTTGATGGCAATTTCGTAATTATTGGGGGGCTGATTTGCAAATAGTGAAAAGTTGAGGGACTAAAGTGCAAATATGGAAAGTTGAGTGGGACACTTGGCATATCATGCTTGCTTGAGATATATATTCTTATCTCCCTTGGCATCTACATGAAGAAAGAAACGAGACTTTCCAAGAAAATTCCTCAAGCTTCATTTTGCTTTAGAAAATTGGTTGTGCAAGATCCGGCCATCCGATTTTTAATCCCAGCACAGTTTTGAGATCTCCTCGTCAAGAGCTACACAAGGACGTAAGTTTTGTTACGTTTTGAGATGTTTTGAAAATATGATGTTGTCAGAGTTGAATATGATTCAGATATGGTGTTTCTGCTGCAGTAGATAGTGTATAATCGAAGTCAGATTGAAGAATAGACTGTTTATACAATTGTTCTGATTTTCAGAAGATATTGATTGAGATGGAACACTAGAATTGTATTGTTCTTGATTCAAGAATAGAGAAATAATTATTCTCATGTATTCTGAATAGACTAGTCAGTAGATATGTGAAATCAGATCGAAGAAATTATACCGTATGTCTGTATTATGGATTTCAGTGTTTCTTGAGTTGAAATTGATAGATATTGATATGCTGGAATTAGAAGAATGATAATATGGTATTGATTATGAGTTCTGATATGATATCTGTGATATTGAGATTGACAGAGTTATAAGACTGTATTGCTATTTCCGTCGAAACGTCAGCTGATTCAGATTGATCAGATTCAGTTATGATTTCGATTATATCGTGATATCATTGATATGAATTAGATTATATATTGTTCAGATATTGATCAGATTATATACTGAGTTGAGTATTGATCAGAACAGCTTGTGAATGGAGTTATACATTGATTCAGTGTATTTGATATTGTCATTTCAGATTTGATATGGACAGATTCGAGACTTCGTCTTCGTCAGACCAGGAAGACAAAGGTATAATTCATGTGATATTCGGGAAGCCACAACTCAAATGAGATCTCATTTTGAGTTTCCCAATAAAATCACATACTAGACTGTTATTTATACTTTGAGATGTTTACGCTTTGATTATAGAATTGTATTCAAGCATGTAAGATAATTGTGATATTCAGTTATGAATATGATTATGCTTTGTTTACAGATAGTTATTCATTGCATCTAAGATAGGAAAGTCTTGACAGCCATTGTCAGACTTCTAGACGTTCGGTGTATCTCAACTTAGGAGTAGCCATTACTCCTATTGTCAGCCGTCGATACAGCTCGGACCGAAGTCCAGGAATAAGACGTACAGTCGCCCCGAGTGGTTGGGTAGGTGACAGCCAGTGATGTCTTATTCACACCGGGATCCCTAGAGTTATAGTTGAGTCGAGTCTAGACATGATTTGACTAGAACTGTATGTGTTTATAGATGTGGGTTCATAGACTATGAAACCCATTATTATTGCTTTCAGTCATGATAGCATGTGTTTATGATTTAGATTGTATATGCATGCTTATCTGATTTGAGTTGCATGTTCAGCTAGATTAGATTTCATAGATGATGAACTCTATTACTATTGTTATTGCTTTTATGCATGACAGCATGTTTAATGAATTATTATGTGTATATGCATGTTTACCATGTTTTATACTGGGATTTATTCTCACCGGAGTTATCCGGTTGTTGTCTTGTTTTGTATGTGTGCATGACAACAGGTGGGAGAGGATCAGGGTCGAGAAGACGACGAGAGAAGACGAGTTTAGCGTGGTGATTCCGGACTTGGATAGATTTGATTTTAATACTTGAAATTAGTATTTGAACCTTAGATTTAGGTTGTACAGTGTTGTACCTTTATACTGAAATGTAGTTTTATACAGATATGTATATTATTAGATGCCATTACCTTCCGCATTTATATTTTAAAAAGAAAAATTTTTAGACCCTGTTTATCAGAACTGATAATTAAATCCCAACGATGATTAAGAAGATGATTAGCGTCCGGGTCCCCACAGCTTGACTATTATATGCTGTAAATCAAATCAGATAATACAACAACACATAAAGGGAAAGCAATAAATCATGCTAGCACATCAAGAGCAAGGAAGATGACTCGATCTACCCCGTTCATTCTATTCTATCTCAGTCTACAGAACCTACGGCTCTGATACCACCTGTTGTGGGGACCCGGGCTCTAACTCAATTCTATCTGGGATTAAATGGATCTGTGAGAAAATGTGGGTCAAATTTTCGCTTTTTAACATTAAATCAAATGTCATTATTAAGCATAATCTTTCTTTATTAATTTACATCATACATAATGTACAAGCATAATAAATGTGTCTCATTCTAATACATCAATCCAACTAGTGTATAGTTTAATACAAACCATAAATACAAATACTACAAGTCTAGTAAGAGCCACTAGTCATCATCTGCACCCGTAGTCACCACGCTATCTCGTACTCATCTCTGTCGTGACCCAGATCCTGCCCCACCTGTTGTTATGCACACATACAGACATAAGAACAGCCGGAAACTCCAATGAGAACAATCCCAGTATAAAACATGTATACATGCATATGCATACTAAAATCATAAAACACAATATCATGCATGTGATCTAAATCATAGGTTCCATAGTCTATGAAACCAACATATGTAAACATGCAATGCAAATCAACTCATGTCTTGACTCTACTCTAGGGATCCCGGGGTGAATAAGACGTCACTGTCTGTTACCTACCCTCCCAATCGGGGTAACTGTACGTCTTATTCCTAGACTTCGGTCGTGTCTGTATCGAATGTCTACAGTCGGAGGAAGTCTGCTCCCATGCGTCGATACCCCGAACGTCTAGTTTTGACAACTCTGCCAATGACTCTCCTATCTCAATGCTTGAATATAAATCTATAGACACCGCATTATCATATGAGGAGATTTCAATACAATCTATAAACAATTCAAAACATATAAAAAACATAAACAATAAATCTAGTATGTGATTTTGTTGAGAAACTCTAATCAAATCTGATTCGAGTCGTATCTTCCCTACAATCACATGAATTATACCTTTCTTGTCGTAGTCTTGTCGTAGTTGAAGCCTCGAAGACGAATCTGTCAATTTCAATCTGAAATGGCAATCACCAATGTACATTCTAACAATCTCTCAATCAATTCAATGCATATTGGACTTACAATTAAATCTGAATAACATTCGACGGCATATCGGCGTTGTCTCGCGATACCTATCAACTCCAATCTCAACATCTATTACCAATTCATAATTCTCAATTCATAATAATCATCATAAGCACATGTTAGTACTTAAAATCTGCATATTTAACTCTAAATATGCTAAAACATAGTAACAATTGCATATGATATCCGATACTCGATCCGTTTACGGTTCTACAATCACTACAATCATATGAACACATAATCTCTATCATATCAAGCTTTCCCCAACACATATATATCAAAACATGCTGGACTTGAATGAAACGTATACCCTTTTGAAGCCCTTGATGCAAGGAATAAGAATCTTCACTTGATTTACAATTTGGGCATGTAATTCTCCTCACAATTCAAAATCTTCCCCAAGAATTCTTGAAGGAACTTTCCCTTATTCTCGTTCTCAGCTGCTGGAAAATGAGGAAAGAATGATTCATGTTTGAAATATATAAATACCCTGCCATGTGTCAACTCAAGATGAAGAGGTGGATTTCTCGCATGCAGCACCGTGGGTGCGGTAACTCTAGCACCGCGGGTGTGCTCATGCTTCGGCATGGCTTTGATTTTCCAAAAAAGACGACCGCAGGTGCGGTCCTGTTCTTACCGCGGGTGCGGTCTTGCTTCGAATAAAATTTGCCAACTTTCTGTCCATGCACCGCGGGTGCGGTGTAGCTTCGGCTTTTCTTGCAAAAATCCACAATTGCATGACCGCGGGTGCACTCATGCTCTGGGCGCGGGTGCGGTCTTGCAAAACTCTAATTCTCATGTCTTTTCTCCTCTCCTTACACGTCATGCATTCTCTTATATTCCGAGTCTCACGTCAATAAAGATTAATAAATCGAATCTCAAGCCCTATATCATGCATACTCATATTTTCCGAGTATTTTGTCAATGAAGACTATTAATCTCGAGCCTTACATACGGTTACCCCGATTGGGAGGGTAGGTGACAGACAGTGACGTCTTATTCATACCGGGATCCGTAGAGTTAGAATCGAGTTGAGTCAAGACATGAATTGAATGAGATTACATGCTTATATTGTTATGTTTCATTGATTGTGGAACATTTTGTACTGATTTTACTCATGATAGTATGTTCATGTTGTATTTGTATAGTCATGTATCATGATTTATATTTCCTTGCATTATATGCATGTATAAACGTCTTATACTGGGATTTGTTCTCACCGGAGTATCTGGCAGTTGTTGTGTCTTTATGTGTGCATAACAACAGGTGGGGCAGGATCTGGGTCACGACAAAGATGAGAGGACAGGATAGCGTGGAGATCACAGGCCAAGAAGAAGAGCTAGGAATGTTTACTCTTGAAAAGTAGTATGTTGTGAACTCTAGTTTGTATAATGGGAATGAAACAAGACTTGTTTTTAATTATATTAGAATAAATAAAGATGTTGTTGTTTATGAGTTATGTACATTGGATAAGATGTTTAAAAGAAATTAGTTTGTATGACCCACGTTTTCTAACAACGATCCGATTAATCCCGAAAAGAACTGAGTTAGAGCCCGGGTCCCCACAACAATGTCCCCTACCAATGAAACATGGTACTCACTTCGCAGATACTAGTCTCGAACTCGAGCGGCCTATATCCTTCTTAGTGGCGGCTGAATCGACTAGGAACCGTTTAGAATTTACAGTATTACAAATATGAGTTTCATGATACTCATCATATGAGCATCTCATATTCTTTCTACTATTTTTATATTCAAGGGCTTTACCTATGCAACTAGCATGGGTATACAGATAAAGAAGTTTCAAAATGATAAATTCAAATATTATTAAAATAAAGACTGTTTATACGTAGAGTTTCATTGTGAACACTCGTCCAATACTTGGCTCGACGTGCACCTACTATAACACAGAGGCCAACCAAGATCCACACCATTCCACCAAAAACCGAACAACACATGCAGTAGGGGAAAGGGCCGAGGGGCTGTTCTTGTTTCTTTAATTAAAAACCGATTCAACCATGGACCAAGCCTTGAAGGGGCGACTTGGTCACGTCTTAGACATCACCAGGAGATGTACTAACAATGGATATAGCCCTTAGGGCAGCCAAGATCATATCCATCAACCTTTATCAGCAACATGAGAAAATCGATCACAAAAAGGGCATGCTTGGGGAGTTGCTGTCATTTATGATTTCCAGCATGTATGGGACTGAACGAACGGATTAATATCATCCTAACATGTCCTCATACATGTCTAGATGCAGCATTGGGAGCCTAGGATCGAACCATACCCTGCAGCGACAGAAACAACCAAAAACGTGAGAGCACAAGGGAAAACCAAAAATCTGCACCTTGGTTTCGAAAATATTTTGTCATGTATTTCGGTTTTCCCCTTCACGTTTGTGTGCATGCGATGTTTTAAAATAATAATATGACTTGATTGAATTGTCAATAAAAATATAAACATGCCTTGATTTGTTTTGAAATATAAACGAACGAAACGACGACGCGGCATGGAGGAGACGGAGTGATCTTCTTGATCTTCCTTCTACTCGATTATTCTCTCTTGTTTTTCCCCTAGCACCTCTCGATCTTTCTCTCAAAAATGGCTCTGGATTTGGTGATGAGGAAGGGGGAATGATGGTTAGGAGAGTGAGGGGGAAGGGGTTGCAATATAAAAGGGATGGCAAGACCAAGTCTTGCTCTCTTTTGAATTTGAATTGGCTGGTATCAAAAATGATTGTTGGAGAGGGAAAAGATGGGGTGACCGATTCTACACGTCCACCAAGGCTAGAATAATTATCTAATATTAATTAATTTAAGGGTGATTAATAAATGAAATAATTATCATGCCAAGAAATAATAAAGAAGGAGTCAAAGGTGAGTTGGCAAAGAATTGTTTAATCACTAAGGGGTGGAAAAAAATAATCTAATAAATGGAGGGGAAATATTATTTAGTTAGTGTATTTTAAACCTTTAGAGCCTTACATATCCTTTAAATAATTTAGTGAATTAACACCTTAATTATGGAACCCAAATGAACTAATTTCCTACTTACCGCAAGTTACTTAAATAATTCCTTAAACCTCCTTTTAACTTAAATTAACTTATTAACTAGCTAAAATAAACTCTGGGAATGATTTCTTAATCTTAAATTTTATCTCAAAACTCCAACTCCAGTCCGGCCTCACTGAATTAACTGAAAAGATAAAAATTCAAACTATTGCATAAAATAACTAAATTTAAAGGAAAGAATAAATACTCATGCAAGAATAATAATATCATTTTACTTTAAAAGATAGAAATTATGCATGACTTATACGTAGTCTGGTTTATGGGTTCTACACCTGTCTAAAAGGAAAGATGGCCAAAATTCCCTTTAAGGGCCACGTGGAGCGAGCCAAAGGGTTATTGGATTTGATCCCTACCGATGTGGGCGGTCCGCTTAGCATCACCACTAAGCATGGACATGCCTTCTTCATCACCTTTACCGATGACTTTTCTAGGCATGGGTATGTGTATTTGATGAAATAAAAGTCTGAAGCCTTTGAAAAGTTCAAAGAATTCAGAAGTGAAGTAGAGAAACAGTTGGGATGAAGCATCAAGTCAATTGGATCGGATCGAGGCGGTGAGAACTTGAGTGCCGAGTTCCAAGAGTATCTTAGGAAGAATGAGATTCTCTCGCAGTGGACTCCGCCCGCTACACCACAGTTGAATGGTGTTTCGGACCGTCCTAACCGGACTTTGATGGACATGGTTCGGTCTATGATGGGGTTCATGGAGTTGTCGCCATCCTTTTGGGGATATGCGCTTGAGACAGCGGCATTGTTGTTGAACAATGTCCATTCAAAGGCAGTTGACAAGACACCATATGAGATATGGATGGGTAAGCCTCCTGAATATTCTTATCTTAGAATATGGGAGTGCCTTGCTTATATGAAGCAGGTAGTGGGAGATAAATTGAATAGTCGATCCGTTTTATGTTACTTTTTGGGATATCTAAAGAATTCAGTTAGGTACTATTTCTATTATCCCCAAGAAACAAAGGTGTTTGTTTCTAGGAATGCAACCTTTTTGGAAAAAGAATTTCTATTGGATAGAAAAGGGGAGATGATAGAACTCGAAGAGGTTCAAGAGACACTCACAATTGAAGAACCCACCCTCGAAGAGCCAAGAGAGGAGATAGAAGCTCCTAGAAGATCTGAGAGAGTCTCGAGACCACCTATGAGGTATGGTCTGTTTCTTGAAGAGGGCCATGATGAGCCTAACTATGGATGTGATCCAAGGACCTTCAAGGAAGCGTTTTCCGAAGCCGATTCATCCAAGTGGCTTGAAGCAATGGAATATGAGGTGAATTCCATTCATTCAAACCAAGTGTGAAATCTCGTGGATCCACCTGAGGGAATTGTTCCCATAGGGTGTAAATGGATTTACAAGAGGAAACTTGGAGCGGATGGGAAGGTATTGACCTTCAAGGCGTGATTGGTAGCAAAAGTATATATTCAAAGACAAGGAGTTGACTTTGAGAAAACCTTTTCTCCAGTTGCATTGTTCAAGTCCATAAGGATATTCCTAGCCATAGCTGCATGGTATGACTATGAGATATGGCACATGGATGTCAAGAGAGCCTTTCTTAATGGGGATATTAAGGAAGAGATTTACATGTTTCAACCAGAAGGGTTTACATCTGTCGGAAGTGAGCATATGGTATGCAAACTTCAGAGATCTATTTATGGTATAAAGCAGGCATCTAGGAGTTAGAACCTTAGATTCGATATTACAATCAAAGAGTTTGGTTTTACTAAGAATCCTGAGGAACCCTGTGTGTGTAAGAAGGTCAGTGGGAGTGCTGTGACATTCTTGGTGCTGTATGTTGATGACATTCTACTCATTGGGAGTGATGTAGGCATTGGAAAGCTGTGAAAGAAATCCTCAAGTATTTGAGAAGGACCAATAAGTTGTTCTTGGTCTATGGGGGTGGAGAACTGAAATTGGAAGGATATACCGACTCTAGCTTCCCAAGCGATATCAATGACTCTAAGTCAACCTCTAGGTTCATATTCATGCTCAATGGTGCTGCTGTCTTTTGGAAGAGTTCCAAGCAAGACAGTACAGCGGATTCCACTACTGAGGCAGAATACATTGATGCATCAGCTGTAGCAAAGGAGGCTGTTTGGATAAGGAATTTCGTCCAAGAGTTGGGCGTCATTCCTAATGGAGTTGTTCCTGTTCCGGTGTTTTGTGACAACACGGGATCCATTGCTCAAGCAAAGGAGCCAAGGTCTCATCAGAAGTCCAAACATGAATTGAGAAAATACCACATCCTCCGAGAGATTGTGGAAAGAGGAGATGTCTCGATTGACAAAGTCGGCTCCACAGATAATGTTACAGATCCACTAACTAAGCCTTTACCTGGACCATTATTCGAGAGTCATCGCGAATCGATGGGTTTGAAGCATATGGGTAGTTGGCTCTAGTGCGAGTGGGAGATTGTTAGAGTAGGTGCACGTGGAGCAAAGTGTTGGCCGAGTGTTCACGATGAAACTCCATGTTTAAACAGCCTTTATTTTAATAATATTTGAAATTATTGTTTTGACACTTCTTTATCTGTATACTAATGCTAGTTGCATAGATAAAGTCCTTGATTATACAAATAGTAGAAAGAATATGAGATGTTCATATGATGATTATCATGAAACTCATATTTGGAATACTGTATATTCTAAACAATTCCTAGTCGATTCAGCCGCCGCTAAGAAGGATATAGGCCGCTCGAGTTTGAGACTAGTATATGCGATGTGAGTACCATGTTTCATTGGTAGGGGACATTGTGATGTTCGAACATGCAGATAGGTGCTCCTTGTAGAGTGCATTGAACAACCCTCCATGAAGGACTTTCCAAGTGGTTCTCACTTATCGAGTGGAAACGTCCTAGTTTATGGTTGTACACCATTAGTCCTTATGACCCGGGACAACATTGAGAATCTATGTGCTAGCATTATACTTTGACTTGTTTAACGACTCTCATGGGGTCATCAGCTGGCAAGGTTGGGTGTATTGTCGAAACATATAGGAGTCAATGCTTTGTAGTCGGGGATTCACCGCTTACCATCGGGTATGGATATCCTATGTGATCTCATGTGTATGTAGTTTGAAATCTTTGATCAGAGTATGGTGGTAATTATGAAAGGGGTTTCATAGATTGCACCATCGATGCAACTACGACATGACACATAGTATCAATATTCATTGAAAACTCTCGATATACCAATGGTTGTCGAATCGGTCGGGATATATGAGTTGAAGGGACAGTACCGTACGCTAACGATAATTGAATGGTTGTTGGAGGCGCTATCATTTGATACATAGGGAATCATGTAAGTGATGCTTCTAGGCGTTTAACATGATTGGTTGGGTACTACCAGACTTGAGTTCTGACGTTCTTTTTATCAAGGAGTTGATAAGTAAGAATGGAGCAATTGGGGTATGCTCGTATAAGGACATGTTTTGAGGCGAACATGGTTGGTCAAGCCCCAAGGAAAGCATGGGAGCCTTTGGAGTTGCCGGAGGGACCTATCACGAGAGGACGTTTAAAGAAATTTAAAGAGGCACTACAGGGAATTATGAGCAGTCGAGAAGGGATTACGAGTGAGGAGCAAAGTGCCGAATGGTTCTTGATGCATGGAAGTGAGTTTTGGAGCCAAAAGAACATCACGCAAGTGATAAATAATGAAGAAAATTCGAAGACCTCGCGCCCGGGCGGACTTAACTTACCGCCCGAGCGCGCCCTTACGTTTTATTGAAAAATTTGTGTGAAGACTCTCCGCCCGAGCGGACATGAATATCTGTCCGAGCGCGCCCTATTACGAGGAAAAAGCCGAAAGCTTCCCGCCCGGGCGGGCATGAATATCCGCCCGAGCAGACACTGTTTCGATAAAATATTTATTTCCTTCTTTAGAGTTTTAAATTGTTCGGTAACTAGATTTAGATATCCTTTTGATATGTAAAGATACTATGGACAAAATTTAACACAAAATTTCAGATTTTATTTGATAGTTTATCAACTTTTGAGACTTTTCTCTCAATTTTCAAGTCTTTTTCTTTGTTCCTAAAAATCAAACTTATCAAAGTTTTACTTTGTGGCGTTTGTCGATCGTTCTTACGCGGATTGTCAAAGACGAGTACTTTGAAAGTTCGTTCTAATTTCGATTGTTTCCGTCGTGATTCTTTATTACTAAACCTCGTAGTTTTGGAGTGAAAGTCACACCATACTTGATTCAAAAGGTCGGGACAACAACACGAATTCTTTGTTTGTTATTAAATTGAGGGCGCAACAAACGTGAGACAAAAGTTTACGTAGAGGGTTGCATTGTGATGCAATTGGAAACTACCTTTTAGGAATTGTGATTGGCTGATATTATTCGGGATCATAATTCGCTAATTGGACCTTACGTACCTACTGAGGAAAGGAGTTTCCCTTTTTCACTAGAGGGTAGTGAAAGATGTCAAAACAGTGGGAGCAAATATTTATGAAGTAAAAGTCCAAACTTCATATCTTACTAAATATTTTAAAATAGTCATCAACATTTATCTGTTTTTACTTTTCAATACAAATTGACAATGTCTTCGATTCGCAATCCGATATCTGCAATACTCGACAAACACATATTAACTGGACCTAATTACTTCACTTGGCTAAGAAACCTAAATTCGGAAAGAGTAGCATATACACTGACTAAGTCGCCCCCTGTTGAGGCTCCGACTGACTGCACTCCTGAGGAATTGCAGGCTTACAAGGAATGGTGTGACCATGACTTGATAGCCAGGTGTTATATGTTGACTTCTATGAATGATGAGCTGTAGAGGCGTTTTGAGGATGCAAAGAGTGCTGCTGACATTCATTTGTGTGGGGACCCGGGCTCTAACTCTTTCTTTGGGATTAAATGGATTATTAATATAAAAGTTGGTCAAATTTTTGCTTTACAACATTAATTCTAATGTATGTATACAAACACAAGTTCTTTATTTATATTACAACATACAAACATATCTTGTTCTAGTACATTTGTCCAACTAGTGTTTTATACAAAAGAGCAAGTACAAATAGTCCAAATCTACTAAAACAACCACTAGTCCTCTGCTGCGCCCGTAGTCTCCACGCTATATCAATCTCGTCTCTGTCTCGACCCAGATCCTGCCCCACCTGTTGTTATGCGCACATACAGACATAACAACAGCCGGAAACTCCGGTGAGAACAAATCCCAGTATAAACATGTATACATGCATATATCAAACTAAAATATGAAACATGCTATAATGAATGTCATCCATATAAACATGCAATGCAATGCGAATCAAACCATGTCTGGACTCGACTCGACTAGAACTTTAGGGATCCCGGTGTGAATAAGACAATCTATCACCTACCCTCCCAATCGGGGTGACGGTATGTCTTATTCCTAGACTTCGGTCTGATCTGTATCCACATCTACAATAGGAGAATGATCTTCCCCTAAGCTGTGATATCACCGAACATCTAGTAGTTTGACGGATCTGTCAAGACTCCCTATCTTAAATGCAATGCACAACAATCTGTAAACAATGCATAATCATCTCAAAAGATTTGAATACAAGTCTATAAACAAATCACAATCATAATTCAATATAAAAAATAAATCTAGTATGTGATTTTGGTTGGGAAACTCAAATGTGATCTCATTTGAGTTTTATCTCCCCCAAACAAAAACATGCATTATACCTTGCGTTGTTAAACCTGTATCAATGGCGAGATCTCGGTGTCGAAGTGAGGCACAATGAATCTGAAATGGCAATGATCAATATACCTTCTATTAATTCTTAACCCAATTCAACACTTCTACAACGCACTAGTACATCTAAACACAATTTGACGGCATAACGACGTAGTTTCTCGATACCGATCAATCCAATTCTTAACATACATTAATATCTACTTTCCACAATACATAATCAACCTCATAGAACATCATATTCTCAAAAATCTGCATAACTCAATACTACACATGCTGAAAAAATCATAACAATCACGTAACATATCCGTTCTCGATCCCGTTCCGAATATATGATGCTTATAATCATAAGAACATATATCTACAAGCATATCCAAGTTTTCCCAACACCAGTATCTCAAATCATGTTGAAAGTGAACAATACTTACATCACCTTGTAGCTTTGAGTGAGAGGAGCTCAAAACCGCAATTGGATTAAAGTTTGGGTATCTAAATCTTGTAAAACCACAATTTAAAGAACCTAAGAACATTTATTTTCCTTTCTCTGAAAGTGTCGAATCCTGCTGAAATGAAGAAAGAATTGAAGCAAACTTATATATATCTTGCATGGTTACCAACACATGGCTCATCCTTTGAAGTATGCGTCTCGCGCATATGCGCGACATCACCCGCGCATATGCGCGAGACCTACTGGTCTCGGCAATGCAGAATTTATCACCTCGCGCATATGCGCCACTTTTCTCACGCATATGCGCCATTGCTCCTGGAGGTGTCGCGCATATGCACGGCTTCTTTCCGCGCATATGCGCCGATGCTACTGTAGGTGTCGCGCATCGCCGCATATGCGCCACTTCTTTCCGCGCATATGCGCCGATGCTACTTGAATTGTCGTGCATATGCGCCACTTATCTTCGCGCATATGCGTCAACTGTTCTGTCCTAATTTGAAGATTTTCCCTTCTTGTCCATGTATTTCCTATTCTCATCTCAATTAACACTCCTCATTATATATATATATGCATACTCATATATTCCGAGTATTATGTCAATGAGAACTAATAATCTCGAGCCTTACATTTCTCCCCCTCTAAGAAATGATTTCGCCCTCGAAATCGTAGGCAAATTATCAAACATACATGACAAGTAATATAATCAATACTGAAAATTTACTTACATCATGTAAATAATTCAGGATGTTTCTGTTGCATATCCGCTTCTGTTTCCCAAGTCGCTTCTTCGATGGCATGACGACTCCATTGGACTTTCACTAACGGAATAGTCTTCGTCCTGAGCTTCTTTTCTTTCCGATCAAGAATTTGTATCGGTTGTTCGACATAGCTCAAGGTCTGATCAAGCTCCGCTTCGTCAGGCTGAATGACAAGAGAAATATCTGGTATATACTTACGCAACATTGACACATGAAAAACATCATGTATCCCAAATAACGAAGGAGGAAGAGCAAGTCGATAGGCTCGGTCGCCAATCTTCTCTAAGATCTCGTGTGGGGACCCGGGCTCTAACTCTATTCGTTTGGGATTTAATTGGATCTTTGTTCGAAAATGTGGGTCAAAATTTTGCTTATAACTGTAATTCAAATGTATAGATAAAGCATAACATGTCGTTAACTGAAATAAACAACATAATGTACATACATATCTGTCTAGTACAACCATACACTAGTGTTCGAATCTCAAATACAAGTAGTTCAAATCTAAACAGAAACTACTGGTAATCTGCTACTGCACCCGGCATCACCACGCTATCAACTCTCTCATCCTCGTCGTGACCCTGATCCTGCCCCACCTGTTGCCATGCACACATACAGACACGACAACAGCCGGATAACTCTGGTGAGAACATATCCCAGTATAAAACATGGATGCATGCAATGTCATAATCATGTACAAATGCATAGCATAAATCAAGTAACAAGAATATAAATCTAAACATGTAGTAGAATACAAATCTGTATTCGACATTCAAATCTTGACTCGACTCTTTTCTAATCTAGGGATCCCGGTGTGAATAAGACGGTCTGTTACCTACCCAACCACTCGGGGCAACGGTACGTCTTATTCCTAGACTTCGGTCAACTCTGTATCGAGGGTCTACACATATAGCAAATCTGCTCCTATGCGTCGATACACCGAAACGTCTAGTTTTGGCAAGTCTGCCAATCTCTCCTATCTCAGGACTCGAATATAAATCAATAAACAAGGCATTACATAATCAAATGTAATAACAATCTAGTATGTGATTTAGGGAAACTCGTATCAAATCTGAATCGAGTTGTGCAATCCCGTGACCACATGAATTATACCTTTCTTGTCGCACTGTCTGTGTCGTAGTCGAAGTCTCGAATACCAAGTAGCCAATATAAATCTGAAATGGCATAATCAATGTGTACTCTATCAATATACATCTCAAACAATTCAATATACAAGACTGATATCGGTTTCAACATAATTCGACGGCTTAATGGCGTAATTCTTCGATACCGCTCAACTCAAACAATGATAATCTATCATAATTCATTTCTAATCTCATCAACACATCAATATACATGCTGAAATCTGTATCTACTCGATCCACACATGCTGGAAAATCGAACCCATAGCATACGATATCCGAAAATCAATCTGATAACGAATCTACGATGCTCGATATACCAAGAGCACATTTCTCAACTCAAAACATAATTTCCCCAGCATATGAATTTCGAAACATGCTGGAAATATAAGAACTTACATCCTTAGCTAGTCCTCGTTGCAAGGATCATGAATCCGGCCTCGAAATTAAAATCGGAACACAAAACCACTCAAAATCTCATGTGCAAAGACTATAAAGAAGTGAACTCTCTCCCCTTGCTCTTGCTTCTCGGCTGCTGAAATGGAAATAGATGAGGTGCCAATGCAAGCTTATATACCCCAAGCCATGTGTCAACACGAAATTCAAAGGTGGCATTTTTGCATGCAAACCGCGGGTGCGGTGACTCAAGAGCGTGGGTGCGCTGTGCTCACGGCAAATTCATTTTAAAGTGTAACAGTTAGACCGCGGGTGCGGTCGTGCTAACACCGCGGGTGCGGTGTCTGTTCGCACAATTTCACTAATTTCTTCTCAATGTACCGCGGGTGCTGTATCTCTAACACCGCGGGTGCGGTGTGGCTTCGGCCCAAACCTCACAATTTCAATTTAAATGTCATGCATTCTCCAACTTGTGAATCTCACATCCATAACAGCTGATAATTCTCGAGCCTTACATTTCTCCCCCTCTTAGACGAGAGTTCGTCCTCGAACTCATGATCAAATAATAATGCAAGTATATACAAAACTGTACAGTCACAACGGGAAGAAAGACTCACATCATAAAAATAACTCGGGATGTCTCTGTCTCATCTCAGACTCTGTCTCCCAAGTTGCTTCCTCGATGCCATGACGACTCCATTGAATCTTCACTAACGGAATAGTCTTCGTCCTGAGCTACTTTTCTTTCCGATCAAGAATCTGTATCGGTCTTTCAACGTAGCTCAAGGTCTGATCCAGCTCGGCTTCGTCAGGTTGAATGACATGAGAATCATCTGGCATATATTTGCGCAACATCGATACATGAAAAACATCATGTATACCGGACAATGAAGGAGGAAGAGCAAGTCTGTAAGCTCGGTCGCCAATCTTCTCAAGGATCTCGTACGGACCGACGTATCTAGGAGACAACTTTCCACGCTTGCCAAATCTGACAACGCCTCTGAAAGGTGAAATCTTCAAAAATACTCTGTCTCCTTGTTCGAATACTAACGGTCTGCGTCTGATATTGGCGTACTTCGCTTGTCTATCCTGTGCCGTCTTCATTCGCTTCTGAATGATCTTCACTTTCTCGGTCATCTCACGAATCATATCAGGCCCTAACTCTGGTACCTCAGAGATATCATCCCAGTACAACGGAGATCTGCACTTCTTTCCGTATAAAGCTTCGAACGGTGCCATCTCAATGCTAGTCTGATAGCTGTTGTTGTATGAAAACTCACACAACGGCAATGAATCTTGCCAATTAGTACCAAAGTCTAGTACTACAGCTCTCAGCATGTCCTCTAAAGTCTGGATAGTCCGCTCTGACTGTCCGTCTGTCTGGGGATGATAAGCAGTGCTCAGGTGTAAAGTCGTACCCAAAGCCTGCTGCAAACTGTGCCAAAAGTGAGAAGTGAATCGTGGATCACGATCTGATACGATCGACTTCGGCACACCGTGCAATCTGACGACCTCTCTGACATACAACTCTGCCATCTGATCGTGTCGATAGGTCATTCTGTACGGAATAAAGCAAGCTGATTTGGTCAGTCTGTCTATCACAACCCAAATCGCGTCACAGCCCCGCGAAGATCGAGGTAACTTCGTCACGAAGTCCATGGAAATGTGGTCCCATTTCCATTCAGGAACAGACAAACTCTGAAGTAAACCTCCGGGCTTCTTTCTTTCCGCCTTCACCTGCTGGCAATTCAGGCATCTAGACACGAATTCTGCAATGTCTGTCTTCATCTGTTTCCACCAGAATTGTGTATTCAAGTCATTGTACATCTTCCTGCCTCCAGGATGAATGCTGAACCGACTACAGTGTGCCTCTGACATGATCTGTCGTCTCAATTCTGAAATCTCTGGCACTACTAAGCGGTTATTCACATACAGAACAGAATCTCTAACCTGATACTCTGATATATGACCAGCTCTGACCATATCAATCGATCTCTGCACGCTCGGATCAGTTCTCTGTGCTTCTTTGATCCTCGAAATCAGATCTGGCTCAATCTGAATCGCAGCAAGTCGCAGCGGTCTACTCTCTGTATCAAATGTCAATCCAGACAAGCAACAATCTTCTACTAAATTCGATACACCTACGGTCGACAAGGAAAGAGCACATACCTTTCGACTCAAGGCGTCTGCCGCTGCATTCGATTTTCCTGGATGGTATTTGATCTCGCAATCAAAATCTTTCAGCAGATCAAGCCATCGTCGCTGCCTCATATTCAACTCTGACTGAGAAAAGAGATACTTCAGGCTCTTATGATCGGAATAGATCTCAAATTTCTCGCCATATAGATAATGACGCCAGATCTTAAGTGCAAAAACAATCGCCGCCAATTCGAGATCATGAATCGGATAACGAGTCTCGTGCGGCTTCAGCTGTCTAGAGGCGTATGCTATCACGTGCCCTCGCTGCATAAGAACACATCCAAGCCCTCTGTGAGATGCATCACAATATACAACGAACTCACCTGTACCTGCAGGAATCGTCAAGACAGGCGCACTAGTCAGCCTCTTCTTCAGCTCTACAAAACTGGCTTCACAATCTTCGGACCACACAAATGGCATATTCTTCTGTGTCAACTGGGTGATAGGCTTCGCTATACTGGAGAAATCTCGGATAAAACGACGATAATACCCGGCTAGCCCCATGAAACTGCGTATCTCAGGCACAGAAGTCGGTCTCGGCCAACTGAGCACAGCCTCAACTTTACTCGGATCTACCGCAATACCATCTCCAGATATAATATGCCCCAAGAAGACAACCTGTCGCAGCCAGAATTCACACTTGGACAGTTTGGCATACAACTGCTCTTTTCTTAAAGTCTTCAATACGACCCTCAGATGATCTGCATGCTCAGTCAAACTCTTCGAATACACCAAAATATCGTCAATGAACACAATAACAAACTCATCTAAATAGCTCTGAAAAATACGGTTCATCAAACTCATAAACACCGCTGGTGCATTCGTCAAACCGAAAGGCATAACAATAAACTCGTAATGTCCATACCTGGTTCGGAATGCAGTCTTCGGAATATCAACATTTCGAACTCTGAGCTGATGATACCCTAATCTCAAATCAATCTTCGAATATACTGAAGATCCCTGTAACTGATCAAACAGATCGTCGATGCGAGGCAAAGGATACTTGTTCTTCACTGTTGCCTTATTCAGCTGCCTATAATCAATACACAGTCGCATCGAACCATCTTTCTTTCGAACGAAAAGCACCGGAGCACCCCAAGGAGATACACTGGGTCTGATATATCCCTTGGACAAAAGATCTTCCAACTGTGCTTTCAACTCTTTCAGTTCTATCGGTGCCATCCTATACGGAGCTCTCGAAATAGGAACAGAACCAGGCATAAGATCTATGCTGAAATCAACCTCTCGAATCGGAGGCAACCCTGGGATCTCATCAGGAAAAATATCTGCAAACTCGCAAACCACTGGCAGATCTGCCAATGCTGGGCTCGACTTCAGTAGGTCTACTGAATATACGAGAAAGCCCTCTGCTCCTCTCTGAAGCAATCTACTCATAGTCAGAGCAGATACTAAGGGAATCCGAGATCTGGAACCCTTGCCGTAGAATTTCCACTCGTCTGTCATCTCGGGTCTGAATCTGACAATCTTGTGGAAACAATCTACCGTGGCCCTGTACTTGGTCAACATGTCTATACCAACTATACAGTCAAAATCAGCTAAACCAAGTACTACACAATCAAGATCAATCTCATGCCCCTCAAACTGAAGCATACAGTGTCTAACAGTAGTCACAGATATCAAACCACTTCCCAACGGAGAAGCTATAGACACTACTGTCGACAACGACTCAACAGGCAATGAATGTCTCAATGCAAAATGTTCAGATATAAATGTATGAGATGCCCCTGTGTCTATCAACACATATGCAGGATAACCGCAAAGAAAACAGTTACCTGCAATGACGTCATCTGGCGCCTCCTGCGCCTGTTCCTCTGTCAGGGCAAAAACACGTGCCTGCTGTCTGGGAGGCTGACTCACAGTCTGACTACCTCCTGGTCTCTGCTGGGTCTGTGTAGAGGGTGGCTGGAAGGAGTGTACAGAAGATGCCTGTCTCTCCATCTGTGGCGCTGGTGCGGATGATCCTGTACTCTGGAATCGTGATGCACCTCTCTGGGGACAAACTCTGGCGAAGTGTCCCTGTTGCCTACAGATGTTGCAGCGTCCCAGAACTCCTTGACACTGCTCCGTCGCATGTCGCCCTCCGCACGAACCACAGTATGCGCCACTATACTCTGACCCCTGACCTCTCTGTCGAGATCCACTCGAACTCGATGAACTACTCCCAGATTTCTTAAACTGTTTGCCTTTAGCCTTCAGAAATTCCTTCTTACCACTACCACTAGCTCCGCTGTCAAAACGAGGAGGAGGTGGTGGAAACTGTACGGTAGTAGGCTGTGGCGGTCTCTGCCCCTGAACACCGTAGGAAGCCCCTCGCTGCCTGATCAAGCCAGCCTCGGCTCCCTTCGCTCGGTTCAGTGCCTCTGAAAAAGTACTAGGCCGGCCCGTGTTTACCAAAGTAAAGACATCGGGGTTCAGCCCGTTGATGAACTGATCGGCCACTGCCTCATCGTTCCCGGCCACATGCGGTGCAAATCGTAGCAATGCAGAAAATTTAGCAACATACTCCTCGATATTCCACTGTCCCTGCCTCAGATTTGCAAATTCAGCTCCTTTATCTTTTCGGTAGGAGACGGGGAAGAAGCGCTGATAGAATTCATCTTTGAAGACTTTCCACGTAATGTCAATGCCTCGGTGCTCCAAGGCTCTCTTCGTAGTCAACCACCAACTCTTGGCAACCTCCTGCATCTGATGCCCTATCAACTTCACACGTCGCTCATCAGTATATGCCAAAGACTCAAACAACATCTCGATATCATCAAGCCAGCTCTCGCACTCCACTGCACTCTCTGTGCCCTTCAGGGTAGGCGGATGGAAAGACTGGAATCTCTTCAATAAAGTCTCCATCGGTGTAGCGGTAACATCCATCTGTACACCTGATGTGCTACCCTGCTCTGGTTGTGGCACTCGTCTAGGCGGCATAAATCTGATTATCAAACTGATTAGTACATAATCAATATCATCTGTCTCAGCCCTCCTCTGATCATAACCTCTGATCAAGAATCGGTTCTGATTCAGGCTTGAAATGCTGTAAATCAATTCAGATACGATACAACATATAATAGGGAAAGCAATAAAGCATGCTAGCATCTCAAAAGCAAGGAAGATGACTCGATCTACCCCGCTCATTCTATTCTATCTCAGTCTACAGAACCTACTGCTCTGATACCACCTATTGTGGGGACCCGGGCTCTAACTCTATTCGTTTGGGATTTAATTGGATCTTTGTTCGAAAATGTGGGTCAAAATTTTGCTTTTAACTGTAATTCAAATGTATAGATAAAGCATAACATGTCGTTAACTGAAATAAACAACATAATGTACATACATATCTGTCTAGTACAACCATACACTAGTGTTCGAATCTCAAATACAAGTAGTTCAAATCTAAACAGAAACTACTGGTAATCTGCTACTGCACCCGGCATCACCACGCTATCAACTCTCTCATCCTCGTCGTGACCCTGATCCTGCCCCACCTGTTGCCATGCACACATACAGACACGACAACAGCCGGATAACTCCGGTGAGAACATATCCCAGTATAAAACATGGATGCATGCAATGTCATAATCATGTACAAATGCATAGCATAAATCAAGTAACAAGAATATAAATCTAAACATGTAGTAGAATACAAATCTGTATTCGACATTCAAATCTTGACTCGACTCTTTTCTAATCTAGGGATCCCGGTGTGAATAAGACGGTCTGTTACCTACCCAACCACTCGGGGCAACGGTACGTCTTATTCCTAGACTTCGGTCAACTCTGTATCGAGGGTCTACACATATAGCAAATCTGCTCCTATGCGTCGATACACCGAAACGTCTAGTTTTGGCAAGTCTGCCAATCTCTCCTATCTCAGGACTCGAATATAAATCAATAAACAAGGCATTACATAATCAAATGTAATAACAATCTAGTATGTGATTTAGGGAAACTCGTATCAAATCTGAATCGAGTTGTGCAATCCCGTGACCACATGAATTATACCTTTCTTGTCGCACTGTCTGTGTCGTAGTCGAAGTCTCGAATACCAAGTAGCCAATATAAATCTGAAATGGCATAATCAATGTGTACTCTATCAATATACATCTCAAACAATTCAATATACAAGACTGATATCGGTTTCAACATAATTCGACGGCTTAATGGCGTAATTCTTCGATACCGCTCAACTCAAACAATGATAATCTATCATAATTCATTTCTAATCTCATCAACACATCAATATACATGCTGAAATCTGTATCTACTCGATCCACACATGCTGGAAAATCGAACCCATAGCATACGATATCCGAAAATCAATCTGATAACGAATCTACAATGCTCGATATACCAAGAGCACATTTCTCAACTCAAAACATAATTTCCCCAGCATATGAATTTCGAAACATGCTGGAAATATAAGAACTTACATCCTTAGCTAGTCCTCGTTGCAAGGATCATGAATCCGGCCTCGAAATTAAAATCGGAACACAAAACCACTCAAAATCTCAAGTGCAAAGACTATAAAGAAGTGAACTCTCTCCCCTTGCTCTTGCTTCTCGGCTGCTGAAATGGAAAATAGATGAGGTGCCAATGCAAGCTTATATACCCCAAGCCATGTGTCAACACGAAATTCAAAGGTGGCATTTTTGCATGCAAACCGCGGGTGCGGTGACTCAAGAGCGCGGGTGCGCTGTGCTCACGGCAAATTCATTTTAAAGTGTAACACTTAGACCGCGGGTGCGGTCGTGCTAACACCGCAGGTGCGG
Source organism: Primulina eburnea (assembly GCF_022965805.1). NCBI lineage: Eukaryota > Viridiplantae > Streptophyta > Magnoliopsida > Lamiales > Gesneriaceae > Primulina > Primulina eburnea. Next base: position 41,032,855 of record NC_133107.1, on the reverse strand, counting down.
TGTCTGTTCGCACAATTTCACTAATTTCTTCTCAATGTACCGCGGGTGCTGTATCTCTAACACCGCGGGTGCGGTGTGGCTTCGGCCCAAACCTCACAATTTCAATTTAAATGTCATGCATTCTCCAACTTGTGAATCTCACATCCATAACAGCTGATAATTCTCGAGCCTTACATCTCGTAAGGACCGACATATCTAGGAGACAACTTCCCACGCTTACCAAATCTGACAATGCCTCTGAATGGGGAAATCTTTAGAAATACTCGGTCTCCTTGCTCGAATACCAACGGTCTACGTCTAACATTGGCGTATTTGGCTTGTCTATCTTGTGTTGTCTTCATTCTCTTCTGAATGACTTTCACCTTCTCAATAATGTTACGAATCATATCTGGTCCAAGTTCTGGTATCTCTTGTTAGAGTAGGTGCCCGTCGAGCCAAGTGTTGGCCGAGTGTTCACAATGAAACTCTATGTATAAGCAATCTTTATTTTAATAATATTTGAAATTATTATTTTGGCAAATCTTTATCTGTATACCCATGCTAGCTGCATAGATAAAGCCCTTGAATATACAAATAGTAGAAAGAATATGAGATGCTCATATGATGAGTATCATGAAACTCATATTTGTAATACTGTATATTCTAAACAGTTCCTAGTCGATTCAGCCGCCACTAAGAAGGATATAGGCCGCTCGAGTTAGAGACTAGTATCTGCGATGTGAGTACCATGTTTCATTGGTAGGGGACATTGTGATGTCCGAGCATGCAGATAGGTGCTCCTTGTAGAGTGCACTGAACAACCCTCCATAAAAGGACTTTCCAAGTGGTTCTCACTTATCGAGTGGAAAAGTCCTGGTTTATGGTTGTACAGAATTAGTCCTTATGACCCGGGACAACATTGAGACTCTATGTGCTAGCGTTTCACTTTGACTTGTTTACCGACTCTTATGGGGTCATTAGGTGGCAAGGTTGGGTGTTACGGCGAAACATATAGGAGTCGATGCATTGTAGTCGGGGATTCACCGCTTACCTACGGGTATGGATATCCTATGTGTTTTTCATGTATATGTGGGTTGAAATCTCTGATCAGAGTATGGTGGTAATTATGAAAGGGGTTTCATAGATTACACCATCGATGCAACCACAACATGACACATAGTATCGATTCATTGACAACTCTCGATAGACCAATAGTTGTCGAATCGGTCGGGATATATGAGTTGAAGGGACCGTACTGTATGCTAACCATAATTGAATGGTTCTTGCAGGCACTATCATGTGATACCTAGGGAATCACGTAAGCGATGCTGCTAGGCGTTTAACGTGATTGGTTGGGTACTATCAGACTTGAGTTCTGACGTTCTTACTATCAAGGGGTTGATAAGTAAGAATGGAGCAATTAGGGTATGCTCAAATAAGGACATGTTTAGTCCGAATCACATAGAGATGTGAACCCACGGCTAGTTGTATCAATGAACCATTGAGGGCCACACAAGTACTAGCTTTGTAAATCCCGATGAGAAGTAAAAATAGTTCAATGTGTTGAACGGCTTATAAAGGAGTTTGTAAGCGTAAGGAAAATTAGAAGTATGACTTCTATAAAGGAGAAAATAGTTCAATGTGTTGAACGACTTATAAATGAGTTTATAAGTGTAAAGAAAAATAGAAGTATGACTTCTAAGAGAGAAATATAAATTTTAATTTATGGAAGTGTTCCTAGGATTAAAATTTGGCCAAGTAAATAATGTAGTTGAAAATTGTGATTTTCATACATTATTAGGGACTAAATTAAATTAATTCAAGTGTTGAATTAATTAAACACTAGTAGACCTAGTAGAGTCTAAATAATTAAATTAATTCAAGTGTTGAATTAATTAAATAATATTGAGTCTTGTAGAGCTCAATTAAAATAATTATTTGACTAGTGGGACTTGAATAAATTCAAGTAGTATTTAATTAATCTCAAATATGTTTGAGATAATTAAAATTTAGTCCATGGTTTTTAATGTGTTAAAAACCATATAATATATGTGAGACATGCTAGGGTTTGCATGCTTGGGAGGTGAAGAGTCTTGAATACTTTTGATTAAAAAATTGCAATGACATGCAACTTTTGTATCTAACTTTTTGCAACCCCAAGACTCATCCTCTCTCCCTCATTCCACTTCACTTGGCCGAAATTTTCTTGTCTTTTTCTCTCAATTTTTCTTCTCTCTTTTGTTCTTCAAGTGTTGGAGAATAAAAGTCTTCTCATTGAAAAATCCTCTTGATTTTCTAGTGCAAATCAAGAGGGGATTTACCTAGTTGGTGGTGGGCCTTATTTTGAAGCAAAGGAGGAGGAAGCTTGTAGACTTGTCATCCATTTCAAGAGCTTTGTTGTTCACAACAAAGTTGGTGCCATCATCAACCTTGTGAGGTTGATAGGTAACATTCTTTAAACATCCTATGCATGTTTTTGATTTTTGTAAATATTACACAAGAAACTTATGGTGGCCGAATTTTTGAGCATGTAAAATAAAATTTTTGACTTCCGTTGCGCTTCCGGCCACCGTAACCGGTCCGCCTTCAAGTGGTATCCGAGCTAAGGTTACGGTTTTTGTGTAATATTTGCATAATATTATGTTGAGATCGATTTCTAACCGCTTGAGAAATTTTTGGTGCAAGGAATCATAAAGGCCGAAAATTTTACATCAAAACAAAAAAAAAAAAAAAATAATTTTTCGGGGCTGCCCGAGGGGCTGCCCGAGGGGCTGCCCGAGAATTTCGAGCAGCAAGGGGCAGCCCGAGGGGCTGCCCGAAATGTTACAGTTTTTAAATAAAAAAAAAAAATTTTTTTGTTGTTGACCGGAATCCGGCGACGGAGCTCCGGCGACGGTGATGACGGCTAGGGTTTCCAAAAGTGTTTTGGTGAATCTTAGTGTCATGGGCCTTGAGATGTTGGGCCATTGGATGGACAACATAATTTGTGAAATTTAAATGGGCCAAAATATTTTAGGTGTAAAATGGTTTTTGGGCCCTTAAGTTTAAATTTACAATTGTTGCACATATTTTCTCATAAAATAAATAATTGAAGTTGGACTTTAATTATTTATAGTAAATTGTGATTTACAAGAAATTCGATTATAAATAAATTAATTTGAAAGTAGACAAAGGTGTTTGTATACTTTGTTAATTTAATTTATAATTGTGGCGGTTAGTGATTGGATCAAGATATATAATATTGGATCAATTAATTATAGTGATAATTAATTGATGGTGTATGATATGTGATATTATGCATGAAGGATGATCAAAAGCCCAAGCCCAATTTGCTAGGTGTATGCTAGGATATTTGTGTTGTATGATTGTAATAATTATCAATTTAAAGTGGGCTTGGTTTATGGCCCGTTCCCACCCCATGAGATGTATCCCTATGTGCCATGGATATTTGATTGTAAATATTAGAATAGTGGAAGATCAAGATTGGAAGATGGTGGCCTTGGTGATTATGAAGATCGAAGACATGTAATATTGGATGCTAATGTAATAATTTAGTTGCATTGCATCCCGTGCATTTACCCTAGGATTGGACCTAGGCCCGTGTTTGGCTCACACGGGCCATTAGTATTGGGGCAATTGATCATCCTTGTACTGTTTTCTATTTATAATATATGCATGATATGTTATAAATAATGAGTATGTGCGTTATTATTATGATAATAACAAAGTTGCATGAATCCGGCAAACATACGATCAAACATGGCGAGCTTTTAAAATAAAATTAATGATGAGACCTTTCAAAATTAAAAACCCTCATTTTGAATAAGATTCAAAATTAATATCAAGTCCGAAAAGGGGAATTATAAATTTGTTTATAATTTCCTTGTCTTCCATCGACAATGGATGCATGATGAACGCTACCCGTACTCGGGGCTCGGCTCATATTATTGAGGGGGCCCTGGGTGCCGGAAAGCTGTGACATCCATTGACATGGTGATGTGAACTACGTGGAACTCCCATGATTTCGGCTCATATTATTGAGGGAACTCATGGCGACCGTCCATTAAGGTTCAACATCGATGGGTTAGGCTTGACACGTGAAGATGAACGACGTCATATTATTGGGTCCTAATCAAACGTGAGACAAAAGTTTACGTAGAGGGTTGCATTGTGATGCAATTGGAAACTACCTTTTAGGAATTGTGATTGGCTGATATTATTCGGGATCACAATTCGCTAATTGGACCTTACGTACCTACTGAGGAAAGGAGTTTCCCGTTTTCACTAGAGGGTAGTGAAAGATGTCAAAACAGTGGGAGCAAATATTTATGAAGTAAAAGTCCAAACTTCATATCTTACTAAATATTTAAAATAGTCATCAACATTTATCTGTTTTTACTTTTCAGTACAAATCGACAATGTCTTCGATGCGCAATTCGATATCTATAATACTCGACAAACACATATTAACTGGACCTAATTACCTCACTTGGCTAAGAAATTTAAAAATAGTCTTAAATTCGGAAAGGGTAACATATACACTGACTCAGTCGCCCCCTGTTGAGGCTCCGACTGACTGCAATCCTGAGGAATTGCAGGCTTACAAGGAATGGTGTGACCATGACTTGATAGCCAGGTGTTATATGCTGACTTCTATGAATGATGAGCTGCAGAGGCGTTTTGAGGGTGCAAAGAATGCTGCTGACATTCATTTGCACCTCAAGGAGCTCTTTGGAGAGCAAACGCGTCCTCTTAGGCATGCAACCGTCAAGGAGCTGATCACTTTGCGCATGCGAGATGGGGCCTCGGTCCATGAGCATGGCCTAAAGGTGATCGGGCTCGTGGACAAGCTCGTTGGCATGGATCTGATCTTGCCTTCGGAGTTGACCACTGATGTGTTGCTGTTATCCCTGCCTAGCTCATTTGATCCTTTTGTGGTGAATTTCAACATGAACAAGATGGAACCGACCCTTGAGGAGTTGGTAAACATGCTTGTTACGTTTGAATCCACCATCAAGAAAGAGAAGTCGGTTCTTTATATGGGTTCTTCATCTGGTACGAAGATTGATCCACATGGGAAGGGAAAGAAGAGTTCTTTCCAAAGTCCCAAGAAGAACGTGCCCTTGTTGAGGCAATCTCCGAATCCTGTTGAGGCAGCCAGACCAGTTAAGGCTGACAAGACTGGTGATGTTTGTCATCACTGCAAGAAGCCTGGACATTGGAGGAGAAACTGCAAGGAATATCTGGCCCAGAAGTGTTCTGGAAACGGTATGTTCTAAATTTAAGTAAACATTTCAATTAACTCTACTTCTTGGGTATTAGATACCGGTTGTGACACACATCTCTGTAATGGGTTACAGGTGATGGGAAGAAGTAGGACGCTTAAGGAAGGTGTGACCTTCTTGAGGATGGGCAATGGAGCAAGAGTTGCTGCCAAGGCTGTTGAGGATGTTTACTTATTGTTGAACAATAATTTAAGTTAATTTTATGAGATGTTTTTGTTTGTACCTAATTTTGTAAAACATTGTTTCCATTTCTATTATGATAAAAATGGATATTCTTGTTTTTTTAGCAAAGGTGTTTGCAACATTTACAAGAATGAATGTTTAATTGGTACTTGAGAACTTGAAAACAATCTCTATAACTTAAAATAAAAGATATTCTACTAAATGTCCATTCAAAGGCATAAACCATATGAGATATGGATGGGTAAGCCTCCCAAATATTCTTATCTTAGAATATGAGGAGCCCTGCTTATGTGAAGCAGGTAAGTGGGAGATAAATTGGATTGTTGATCCATCTTATGTTACTTTGTGGGATATCCAAGGAATTAAGTTGGATATCATTTCTATCATCCCCAAGAAACAAAAGTGTTTGTTTCTAAGAATGCAACCTTTTTGGAAAGGGATTTTCTATTGGATAGAAAAAGGCAGATGATAGAACTCGAAGAGGTTCGAGAGAAACCCACAATTATAGAACCCACACCCGATGAGCCAAGAGAGGAAATACAAGCTCCTAGCAGATACGAGAAAGTCTCGAGACCACCTATGAGGTATGGTCAGCTTCTTGAAGAAGGCCATGATGAGCCTAACCATGGATGTGATCCATGGACCTTCAAGGAAGCGTTATCTGATGCCAATTCATCCAAGTGACTTGAAGAAATGGAATCTGAGTTGAATTCCATGCATTCGAACCAAGTGTAGGATCTTGTGGATCCACCTGTGGGAACTGTTCCCACAGGGACTTGGGGAGGATGGGAAGGTGTTGACCTTCAAGGCGCGATTGGTGGCAAAAGGATGTACTTAAAGACAAGGAGTTGACTTTGAGGAAACCTTTTCCCAATCGCAATGTTCAAGTCCATAAGGATTTTATTAGCCATAGCTGCATAGTATGACTATGAGATATGGCAGATGGATGTCAAGACAAACTTTCTTAAATGGGGATTTTAAGAAAGTTATTTACATGTCTAAACCTGAAGGGTTTACATCTATCGGAAGTGAGCATATGGTATGCAAACTTCAGAGATCTATTTATGATCTAAAGCAGGCATCTAGGAGTTGGAACCTCAGATTCGACAGTACAATCAAATAGTTTGATTTACTAAGAATCATGAGGGACCCTATGTGTATAAGAAGGTCAGTGGGAGTGTTGTGACATTCCTGGTGTTATATGTTGATAACATTCTACTCATTGGGAATGATGTAGGAATGTTGTAATCAACAAAGATATGGTTAGCGAGTAAGTTCTCGATGAAGGACTTGGGTGAAGCATCTTTTGTATTGGGATACAGATCTATTGAGATAGATCGAAAAGATGGCTTGGTCTCACCCAGTCCACATACATTGATACCATCGTGAAGCAGTTCTCGATGGATGAGTCCATGAGAGGACATCTACCAATGTGTCACGGCGTGTCCCTATCCAAGTCTGTCTCCCAAGACTGATGCAGAGATAGTGGCGATGACACACATTCCGTATGCTTCGGAAATTGGTAATATCATGTATGGGATGATATCTACACGTCCTGACGTGGCGTTTGCACTATGTGTAGTGAAAGGATATCAATCGAACCCTGGTCTTCCACACCTGAAAGATGTGAAATACATCCTCAAGTAGTTGAGAAGGACCAATAAATTGTTCTTGGTCTATGGGGTAGAGAACTGAAATTGGAAGGCTATACCGACACTAGCTTCCAAAGCGATATCGATAACTCGAAGTCAACCTCTAGTTTTGTATTCATGCTCAACGGTGCTGCTGTCTCTTGGAAGAGTTCCAAGCAAGACAATATTACGGATTCCAGCACAGAGGCCGAATACATTGCTGCATCAGATGCAGCAAGAGAGGCTGTTTGGATAAGGAATTTCGTCTAAGAGTTAGACGTCATTCCTAATAGAGTTGCTCCTGTCCCGGTGTTGTGTGACAACACGGGAGCTATAGCTCAAGCAAAGGAGCCTAGGTCTCATCAGAAATCCAAACTAGTATTGAGAAAGTACCACATCCTCGGAGAGATTGTGGAAAGAGGAGAAGTGTCTTTTGACAAAGTCGGCTCCGCCGATAATGTTGTTGATCCACTAGCTAAGCCTTTACCTGGACCATTATTCGACAAGCATCGCGAATCAATGGGTTTTAAGCATATGGGTAGTTGGCTCTAGTGCAAGTGGGAGATTGTTAGAGTAGGTGCCCGTCGAGCCAAGTGTTGGCCGAGTGTTCACAATGAAACTCTATGTATAAGCAATCTTTATTTTAATAATATTTGAAATTATTATTTTGGCAAATCTTTATCTGTATACCCATGCTAGCTGCATAGATAAAGCCCTTGAATATACAAATAGTAGAAAGAATATGAGATGCTCATATGATGAGTATCATGAAACTCATATTTGTAATACTGTATATTCTAAACAGTTCCTAGTCGATTCAGCCGCCACTAAGAAGGATATAGGCCGCTCGAGTTAGAGACTAGTATCTGCGATGTGAGTACCATGTTTCATTGGTAGGGGACATTGTGATGTCCGAGCATGCAGATAGGTGCTCCTTGTAGAGTGCACTGAACAACCCTCCATAAAAGGACTTTCCAAGTGGTTCTCACTTATCGAGTGGAAAAGTCCTGGTTTATGGTTGTACAGAATTAGTCCTTATGACCCGGGACAACATTGAGACTCTATGTGCTAGCGTTTCACTTTGACTTGTTTACCGACTCTTATGGGGTCATTAGGTGGCAAGGTTGGGTGTTACGGCGAAACATATAGGAGTCGATGCATTGTAGTCGGGGATTCACCGCTTACCTACGGGTATGGATATCCTATGTGTTTTTCATGTATATGTGGGTTGAAATCTCTGATCAGAGTATGGTGGTAATTATGAAAGGGGTTTCATAGATTACACCATCGATGCAACCACAACATGACACATAGTATCGATTCATTGACAACTCTCGATAGACCAATAGTTGTCGAATCGGTCGGGATATATGAGTTGAAGGGACCGTACTGTATGCTAACCATAATTGAATGGTTCTTGCAGGCACTATCATGTGATACCTAGGGAATCACGTAAGCGATGCTGCTAGGCATTTAACGTGATTGGTTGGGTACTATCAGACTTGAGTTCTGACGTTCTTACTATCAAGGGGTTGATAAGTAAGAATGGAGCAATTAGGGTATGCTCAAATAAGGACATGTTTAGTCCGAATCACATAGAGATGTGAACCCACGGCTAGTTGTATCAATGAACCATTGAGGGCCACACAAGTACTAGCTTTGTAAATCCCGATGAGAAGTAAAAATAGTTCAATGTGTTGAACGGCTTATAAAGGAGTTTGTAAGCGTAAGGAAAATTAGAAGTATGACTTCTATAAAGGAGAAAATAGTTCAATGTGTTGAACGACTTATAAATGAGTTTATAAGTGTAAAGAAAAATAGAAGTATGACTTCTAAGAGAGAAATATAAATTTTAATTTATGGAAGTGTTCCTAGGATTAAAATTTGGCCAAGTAAATAATGTAGTTGAAAATTGTGATTTTCATACATTATTGGGGACTAAATTAAATTAATTCAAGTGTTGAATTAATTAAACACTAGTAGACCTAGTAGAGTCTAAATAATTAAATTAATTCAAGTGTTGAATTAATTAAATAATATTGAGTCTTGTAGAGCTCAATTAAAATAATTATTTGACTAGTGGGACTTGAATAAATTCAAGTAGTATTTAATTAATCTCAAATATGTTTGAGATAATTAAAATTTAGTCCATGGTTTTTAATGTGTTAAAAACCATATAATATATGTGAGACATGCTAGGGTTTGCATGCTTGGGAGGTGAAGAGTCTTGAATACTTTTGATTAAAAAAATTGCAATGGCATGCAACTTTTGTATCTAACTTTTTGCAACCCCAAGACTCATCCTCTCTCCCTCATTCCACTTCACTTGGCCGAAATTTTCTTGTCTTTTTCTCTCAATTTTTCTTCTCTCTTTTGTTCTTCAAGTGTTGGAGAATAAAAGTCTTCTCATTGAAAAATCCTCTTGATTTTCTAGTGCAAATCAAGAGGGGATTTACCTAGTTGGTGGTGGGCCTTATTTTGAAGCAAAGGAGGAGGAAGCTTGTAGACTTGTCATCCATTTCAAGAGCTTTGTTGTTCACAACAAAGTTGGTGCCATCATCAACCTTGTGAGGTTGATAGGTAACATTCTTTAAACATCCTATGCATGTTTTTGATTTTTGTAAATATTACACAAGAAACTTATGGTGGCCGAATTTTTGAGCATGTAAAATAAAATTTTTGACTTCCGTTGCGCTTCCGGCCACCGTAACCGGTCCGCCTTCATCTCTGAGACGTCATCTCAGTACAACGGAGATCTGCACTTCTTGCCATATAAAGCTTCAAACGGTGCCAACTCAATGCTTGTCTGATAGCTATTATTGTAAGAAAATTCACAAAGAGGTAGAGAATCTTGCCAACTAGTGCCAAAATCTAGCACTACGGCTCTCAACATATCCGCTAAAGTCTGGATCGTCCGCTCTGACTGTCCGTCTGTCTGAGGATGATAAGCAGTACTCAGGTTTAATGTCGTACCTAAGGCCTGCTGTAAACTGTGCCAGAAGTGTGAAGTGAATCGTGGATCACGATCTGATACAATAGACTTCGGCACACCATGTAATCTAACTACCTCTCAGACATATATCTCCTCCATCTGATCATGTCGATACGTCATCTTGTACGGAATGAAGCAAGCGGATTTGGTCAGTCTGTCAATAATGACCCAAATCGCATCGCAGCCTTTAGATGATCGAGGTAACTTCGTCACGAAATCCATGGAGATGTGATCCCATTTCCATTCTGGAATTGCTAAACTCTGAAGTAAACCTCCGGGCTTCTTCCTCTTGGCTTTCACTTGCTGACAATTTAAGCACTTAGACACAAATTTTGCGATATCTGACTTCATTTGCTTCCACCAGAACTGTGTCTTCAATTCATTGTACATCTTTCGGCCACCAGGGTTGTGGGGACCCGGGCTCTAACTCTATTATTTTGGGATTTAATTGGATCTTTGTTCGAAAATGTGGGTCAAAATTTTGCTTTTAACTTTAATTCAAATGTATTAACTAAAGCATAACATATCTCGATAGAAATTAAACAACGTAATGTACATACAAGTCTGTTCGTACAAACATTCACTAGTGTTCAAATGACAACTACAAACATAAGTAGTACAAGTTTCATAAGAAAACACTAGTAATCTGCAATGCCCGAGATCTCCACGCTATCATAATCTCTCATCTAGCTCGTGACCCCGATCCTGCCCCACCTGTTGCCATGCACACATACAGACACGACAACAGCCGGATAACTCCGGTGAGAACATATCCCAGTATAAAACATGGATGCATGCAATGTCATAATCATGTACAAATGCATAGCATAAATCAAGTAACATGAATGTAAATCTAAACATGTAGAAGAATACAAATCTGTATTCAACATTTAAATCTTGACTCGACTCTTTTCTAATCTAGGGATCCCGGTGTGAATAAGACGGTCTGTTACCTACCCAACCACTCGGGGCAACGGTACGTCTTATTCCTAGACTTCGGTCAACTCTGTATCGAGGGTCTACACATATAGCAAATCTGCTCCTATGCGTCGATACACCGAAACGTCTAGTTTTGGCAAGTCTGCCAATCTCTCCTATCTCAGGACTCGAATATAAATCAATAAACCAGGCATTACATAATCAAATGTAATAACAATCTAGTATGTGATTTAGGGAAACTCGTATCAAATCTGAATCGAGTTGTGCAATCCCGTGACCACATGAATTATACCTTTCTTGTCGCACTGTCTGTGTCGTAGTCGAAGGCTTGAGTTCACAATAGCCAATACAATCTGAAATAGCATAATCGATATGTACTCTATCAATATATATCTCAAGCAACTAAATATACAAAGCTGAAATCGGTTTTCAAAACAATTCGACAGCGTAACGAAGTAGTTCTTCAATACCGATAACTCCACCATAACATGCTCAATCATAATTAACTCATGAACTCATCAACCTCAATACATAAGCTGAAATCTGTACCATTTTAACGTAATACATGCTGGAAACTAACAATCGTGGCAAATAACATCCGTTTCTTGATGCGGTTGCGAATATACCATGCTCAACACCTCAAGAACACAATATAACTAACATATCACCATTTCTCCAACATCTATAATTCAAACCATGTTGAAAATGAACCATACTTACATCCTTAGCTAGCTCTTGTTGCAAGGATCATAAATCCGGGCTCGGAATAAAAATCGGATCTCTAAATCCTGCACAATCTAAATCACAACTTGAAAGAAGTTTGAAGGATTTCTTGGAAGCTCTCGGTTCTTGCTATGGAGCAATTCTGAAAATGAAGACTCAGCAGCTTGTCATATATATATACGTGCCATGTGTCAAGACGAAATTCAAAGGTGGCATTTTCGCATGCAAACCGCGGGTGCGGCAACTCAAGAGCGCGGGTGCGCTGTGCTCACGGCAAATTAATCTAACATTGCAGCACCTAGACCGCGGGTGCGGTCCTTACATGACCGCGGGTGCGGTCTCACACCGCGGGTGCGGTCGTGCTAGCACCGCGGGTGCGGTGTCTGTTCGCACAATTTCACTAATTTCCTCTCAATGCACCGCGGGTGCTGTATCTCTAACACCGCGGGTGCGGTGTGGCTTCGGCCATGCTTCAAAAATTCCACTCTATATGTCATGCATTCTCATGGTTTCAAGTCTCACATCAATGCCAATTGACAATTCTCGAGCCTTACAAGGGTGAATGCTAAACCGACTACAGTGCGCCTCTAACACGATCTGTTGTGTCAAATCTGGAACATCTGGCACTACAAGATGGTTATTCACATACAATACATGATCACGCACCTGGTATTCTGACAAATGCCCTGATCTAACCATCTGAATTGATCTCTGCACATTCTGATCCATTCTTTGTGCTTCTTTAATCCTCCAAATCAAATCAGGTTCAACATGAATGGAAGCAAGTCGTAGTGGCCTACTTTCTGTATCAAATTCTAATCCAGACAAACAGTAGTTTTCAACTAACTTTATAACACCTATCGTCGATAATGATAGGGAACAAACCTTTCGACTCAAGGCGTCCGCTGCTGCATTTGACTTCCCTGGATAGTATTTGATCTCGCAATCAAAGTCTTTCAGCAGATCAAGCCATCAACGCTGCCTCCTATTCAGTTCTGATTGAGAAAATAGATATTTCAGGCTTTTGTGATCGGAGTAAATCTCAAATTTCTCGCCATAGAGATAGTGACGCCAGATCTTTAATGCAAATACGATAGCCGCCAATTCAAGATCGTGAATGGGGTATCGAACTTCATGTGGCTTCAATTGTCTCGAGGCGTATGCGACCACATGACCTTGCTGCATAAGAACACATCCCAAACCTCTGTGAGAGGCATCACAATATACAACGAAATTACCTGTACCTGAAGGTATCGTCAGTACAGGAGCACTAGTCAGCTTCTTCTTCAATTCCACGAAGCTAGACTCACAATCCTCAGACCATATAAATGGCGCATTCTTTTGTGTCAACTTGGTGATTGGCTTCGCAATACTGGAGAAATCTTTGATAAATCTTCTATAGTATTTTGTCAGACCCATGAAACTGCGTATTTCTGGCACAGAAGTCGGTCTTGGCTAGCTGATCACAGCTTCCACTTTACTTGGATCTACAGCAATACCATCTCCAGATATGATATGTCCCAAAAAGAAAACTCGATTCAACCAAAACTCGCACTTTGACAATTTAGCATACAATCTCTCATTCCTCAATGTCTTCAATACAATTCTGAGATGTTCTGCATGCTCATTTCTGTTCTTTGATTACACCAGAATGTCATCAATAAAGACAATCACAAAATCATCCAAATACCTCTGAAAGATTCGATTCATCAAGCTCATAAATACCGCTGGAGCATTTGTTAAACCAAAAGGCATGACAATAAATTCGTAATGTCCATACCTGGTTCGAAATGCTGTCTTCGTTATGTCTACATCTCGAACTCTGAGCTGATGATATCCAGATCGCAAGTCAATCTTAGAATAAACAGAGGATCCCTGTAATTGATAAAAGAGATCGTCGATGCGCGGCAATGGATATTTATTCTTCACTGTCGCTTTATTCAATTGCCGATAGTCTATACACAATCGCATCGATCCATCTTTCTTCCGCACAAAGAGCACTGGTGCGCCCCATGGAGATACACTGGGTCGGATATATCCCTTGGCTAGAAGATATTCCAACTGTGCTTTTAGTTCTTTCAGTTCAACAGGCGCCATCCTATACGGGGCTCGGGATATAGGGACAGTACCTGGCATAAGATCTATGCTAAAATCTAACTCTCGCACTGGAGGTAATCCTGGGATCTCCTCTGGAAACACATCTGTAAACTCCCGTACTACTGGTAAATCTGCCAATGTCGGGCTCGATTTCTGTACATCTACGGCATACACAAGGAACCCATCTGCTCCTTTCTGCAACAACTTATTCATAGTCAAAGCCGAAATCAATGGAATCCGAGATCTGGTACCCTTTCCGTAGAATTTCCACTCTTCTGCCATTTCTGGTCTGAATCTGACAATCTTGTGGAAACAATCCACGGTGGCTCTGTACTTAGTTAACATGTCAATCCCAACAATGCAATCAAAATCATCTAACCCCAGTACTATACAATCTAGATCAATTTCATGACCCTCAAATTGTAAGATGCAATGTCTAACCGTAGTCACAGCTATCAAACCACTTCCCAACGGAGAAGTAATAGACACTACATCCAACAAAGACTCAACAGGCAGGGAATGCAATAATGCAAATCGTTCTGAGATGAATGTATGCGATGCACCCGTATCTATCAATATATAAGCAGGATAACCGCAGATAGAACAGTTACCTGCTATGACATCATCTGGGGCATCCTGTGCTTGCTCCTCTGTCAATGCAAACACCTGAGCCTGTTGTCGAGGAGGTTGTCTCACGGTCTGGCTACCTCTGCCTCTGGGCTGCGTCTGTGACTGTGGTGGCTGAAATGAGTGAACAGATGAAGCTTGCCTCTCAGGCTGAGCTACAGATGCAGATGACCCTGCACCTTGAAATCTCTGTGAGCTTCTCTGGGGACACACTTTGGTAAAGCGCCCCTGTTGCCTACATATGTTGCATCTCCCTGTCACTCCCTGGCACTGTTCAGTCGCATGTCTACCCCCACAAGAACTGCAGTAGACACCTGTATACTTTGTATTCGGATCAAAACCACTCTGTCTGGATCCACTGGAGCTCGACGAACTGCTCCCAGGTCTTTTGAACTGCTTCCCTTTCGCTTTCAACTGATCCTTCCGCCCGCTGCTACTACCACCGGTATCGAATCTAGGAAGAGGTTGTGCTGGAGGTAGTGGTGGTCTCGGACTTGGAGCAACATACGGAACACTCCGTTGCCTAAGCAATCCTGCTTCTGCTCCTTTGGCACGGTTCAATGCCTCAGCGAAATTGTTGGGTCTTCCAGTATTTACCAACGTAAGGATATCAGGATTTAAGCCATTTATAAAATGATCTGCCACGGCCTCATCACTACCTGAAACATGAGGTGCAAAATGAAGCAAGGAAGAAAATTTAGCGACGTACTCTTCAATGTTCAGTTGCCCTTGCCTCAAGTTTGCAAATTCAGCGCCTTTATCTTTACGGTAGGATATAGGGAAGAATCGCTGATAAAACTCTGTCTTGAACACCTTCCAGGTAGTCTCCGTGCCACGCTGTTCCAATGCTCTTTTGATGTTCAACCACCAATTCTTAGCCACATCTTGCAGTTGATGGCCAATGAGTTTCACTCTTTTCTCATCACTGTATTGTAGAGACTCGAACAACATCTCGATATCCTCCAACCAGCTTTCACATTCAATTGCATTTTCGGTACCCCGTAAGGTAGGTGGTCTGAAGGACTGGAATCGTTTTAAAAGAGTCTCCATGGGTGTAGCAGTAATGTCCATTGGATCCCCGGATGTGCTACCCTGTTCTGGTGCTGTGGGTCGTAGAGGCACTGCTGCTCTTCTAGGAGGCATGTATCTGCTATTCAACAAATTAGTATACAAGCTATACAAACTGTCTCAGCCCTCCTCTGATCATTTACCTCTGATCCAGAATCGGTTCTGATTCAGTCTTTACTAACACATGCTGTAATACAAGTCAGATAATCATACAACATGCAATAATGAAAGCAATAAATCATGCTAGCACATCATAAGACAAGGAAGAAGACTCGATCTACCCCGCTCATTCTATCTTATCTCACTCTAAAGGATCTATCGCTCTGATACCACCTGTTTTGGGGACCCGGGCTCTAACTCTTTCTTTGGGATTAAATGGATCATTAATATAAAAGTGGGTCAAATTTTTGCTTTACAACATTAATTCTAATGTATTTATACAAACACAAGTTCTTTATTTATATTACAACATACAAACATATCTTGTTCTAGTACATTTGTCTAAATAGTGTTTGATACAAAAGAGCAAGTACAAATAGTCCAAATCTACTAAAACAACCACTAGTCATCTGCTGCGCCCGTAGTCTCCACGCTATATCAATCTCGTCTCTGTCTCGACCCAGATCCTGCCCCACCTGTTGTTATGCAAACATACAGACATAACAACAGCCGGAAACTCCGGTGAGAACAAATCCCAGTATAAACATGTATACATGCATATATCAAACTAAAATATGAAACATGCTATAATGAATGTCATCCATATAAACATGCAATGCAATGCGAATCAAACCATGTCTGGACTCGAATCGACTAGAACTCTAGGGATCCCGGTGTGAATAAGACGATCTATCACCTACCCTCCCAATCGGGGTGACGGTATGTCTTATTCCTAGACTTCGGCCTGATCTGTATCCACATCTACAATAGGGGAATGATCTTCCCCTAAGCTGTGATATCACCGAACATCTAGAAGTTTGACGGATCTGTCAAGACTCCCTATCTTAAATGCAGTGCACAACAATCTGTAAACAATGCATAATCATCTCAAAAGATTTGAATACAAGTCTATAAACAAATCACAATCATAATTCAATATAAACAATAAATCTAGTATGTGATTTTGGTTGGGAAACTCAAATGTGATCTCATTTGAGTTTTATCTCCCCCAAACAAAAACATGCATTATACCTTGCGTTGTTAAACCTGTATCAATGGCGAGATCTCGGTGTCGAAGTGAGGCACAATGAATCTGAAATGGCAATGATCAATATACCTTCTATTAATTCTTAACCCAATTCAACACTTCTACAACGCACTAGTACATCTAAACACAATTTGACGGCATAACGACGTAGTTTCTCGATACCGATCAATCCAATTCTTAACATACATTAATATCTACTTTCCACAATACATAATCAACCTCATAGAACATCATATTCTCAAAAATCTGCATAACTCAATACTACACATGCTGAAAAAATCATAACAATCACGTAACATATCCGTTCTCGATCCCGTTCCGAATATATGATGCTTATAATCATAAGAACATATATCTACAAGCATATCCAAGTTTTCCCAACACCAGTATCTCAAATCATGTTGAAAGTGAACAATACTTACATCACCTTGTAGCTTTGAGTGAGAGGAGCTCAAAACCGCAATTGGATTAAAGTTTGGGTATCTAAATCTTGTAAAACCACAATTTAAAGAACCTAAGAACATGTATTTTCCTTTCTCTGAAAGTGTCGAATCCTGCTGAAATGAAGAAAGAATTGAAGCAAACTTATATATATCTTGCATGGTTACCAACACATGGCTCATCCTTTGAAGTACACGTCTCGCGCATATGCGCGACATCACCCGCGCATATGCGCGAGACCTACTGGTCTCGGCAATGTAGAATTTATCACCTCGCGCATATGCGCCACTTTTCTCGCGCATATTCGCCATTGCTACTGGAGGTGTCGTGCATATGCCCCGCTTCTTTCCGCGCATATGCGCCGATGCTACTGTAGGTGTCGCGCATATGCGCCACTTCTTCCCGCGCATAAGCGCCCATGCTACTGGAATTGTCGTTCATATGCGCCACTTATCTTCGCGCATATGCGTCAACTGTCCTGTCCTAATTTGAAGATTTTCCCTTCTTGTCCATGTATTTCCTATTCTCATCTCAATTAACACTCCTCATTATATATATATGCATACTCATATATTCCGAGTATTATGTCAATGAGAACTAATAATCTCGAGCCTTACAATTTGCATCTCAAGGAGCTCTTTGGTGAGCAAACACGGCCTCTTAGGCATGCTACCGTCAAAGATCTGATCACTTTGCGCATGCGAGATGGGGCCTCGGTCCATGAGCATGGCCTGAAGTTGATTGGGCTCGTGGACAAGCTCGTTGGCATGGATCTGATCATGCCTTCGGAGTTGGCCACCGACGTGTTGCTGTTATCATTGCCTAGCTCATTTGATCATTTTTTGGTGAACTTCAACATGAACAAGATGGAGCCGACCCTTGAGGAGTTGGTGAAAATGCTTGTTACGTTTGAATCAACCATCAAGAAAGAGAAGTTGGTTCTTTATGTGGGTTCTTCATCTGGTACGAAGATTGATCCACATGGGAATGGAAAGAATCGTTCTTTCCAACATCCCAAGAAGAACGTGCCCTTGATGAGGCAATCTCCGAATCCCGTTGAGGCAGCCAGACCAGTTAAGGCTGACAAGACTTATGATGTATGTCATCACTGCAAGAAGCCTGGACATTGGAGGCGTAACTGCAGGGAATATCTTGTCCAGAAGAGTTCTGGAAACGGTATGTTCTAAATTGAAGTAAACATTTCAATTAACTCTACTTCTTGGGTATTAGATACCGGTTGTGGCTCACATCTCTAATAATTTACATGTGATGGGAAGAAGTAGAAAGCTTAGGGAAGGTGTGACCTTCTTGAGAATGGGCAATGGAGCAAGAGTTGCTGCCAAGGCTGTTGAAGATGTTTACTTATTGTTGAACAATAGTTCTAAGTTAATTTTATGAGATGTTTTGTTTGTACCTAATTTTGTGAAAAACATTGTTTCCATTTCTATTTTATTAAATATGGATATTATTGTTTATTTAGCAAAGGTGTTTGCAACATTTACAAGAATGAATGTTTAATTGGTACTGGAGAACTTGAAAACGATCTCTACAACTTAAAATTGAAAGATATTCCACTAAATGTTCATTCAAAGATAGACACCATATGAGATATGGATGGGTAAGCCTCCCAAATATTCTTGTCTTAGAATATGGGGGTGCCCTGCTTATGTGAAGCAGGTAGTGGGAGATAAATTGGATTGTCGATCCATTTTATGTTACTTTGTGGGATATCCAAGGAATTCAGTTGGATATCATTTCTATCATCCCCAAGAAACAAAGGTGTTTGTTTCTAGGAATGCAACCTTTTTGGAAAAGGAAATTCTATTAGATAGAAAAGGAGAGATGATAGAACTCGAAGAGGTTCGAGAGACACCCACAATTATAGAACCCACACCCGAAGAGCCAAGAGAGGAGATACAAGCCCCTAGAAGATCCGAGAGAGTCTCGAGACCACCTATGAGGTATGGTCTGCTTCTTGAAGAGGGCCATGATGAGCCTTTCCATGGATGTGATCCAAGGACCTTCAAGGAAGCGTTATCTGATGCCGATTCATCCAAGTGGCTTGAAGCGATGGAATCTGAAATGAATTCCATGCATTCGAACCAAGTGTGGAATCTCATGGATTCACCTGAGGGAATTGTTCCCATAGGGTGTAAATGGATTTACAAGAGGAAACTTGGGGCGGATGGGAAGGTATTGACCTTCAAGGCGTGATTGGTGGCAAAAGGATATAATCAAAGATAAGGAGTTGACTTTGAGGAAACCTTTTCTCCAGTTGAAATGTTCAAGTCCATAAGGATTTTTCTAGCCATAGTTGCATGGTATGACTATGAGATATGGCAGATGGAAGTCAAGACAGCCTTTCTTAATGGGGATATTAAGGAAGAGATTTACATGTCTCAACCCGAAGGCTTTACATCTATCGGAAGTGAGCATATGGTATGCAAACTTCAATGATCTATTTATGGTCTAAAACAGGCATCTAGGAGTTGGAACCTCAGATTTGACAGTACAATCAAAGAGTTTGGTTTTGATAAGAATCCTGAGGAACCCTGTGTGTATAAGAAGGTCAGTGGGAGTGTTGTGACATTCCTGGTGTTTTATGTTGATGACATTCTTATAATTGGGAATGATGTAGGAATGTTGCGATCAACTAAAATATGGTTAGCAAGTGAGTTCTCGATACAGGACTTGGGCGAAACATCTTTTGTATTGGGAATACTATGGGGACCCGGACGCTAATCAAGTTCTTAATCATCATTGGGACTAATTAATCAATTAAAACAGGGTCTAAATTTTTTTTAAAATGCGGAACGTAGTGACATACAACATATATACATATCAGTATATAAAATACAAATCCTGTATTTCAACATTTATTCAAACTAGGGTTTAAAACTAAAGTCAAGTGTTTAACCCTACATCTAGTCCAAGTCCGGTGCCACCACTCTAATCACGATCTAGCTCTTCATCTCTTCGACCCTGGACCTGCCCCACCTGTTGTCAAGTACACATACAGACAAGACAACAGCCGGATATACCGGTGAGAATATAATCCTCAGTATAAATCAATGAAACATGCAATCATATAAACAATATAAAGCATGTAATCAGGTAACATGAATATGTATCAAAATCTGAAACATAAACAATATCAAATCAAACTGTCGACATCAATCATAATTCAGACTAGACTCAATCCTAGTCTAGGGATCCCGGTTTCCAGATGTGGTATTCCTATATCGAATTCCGTAAAGGATGGAACCATAATCTCTATTACTCGATATAACCAGTGCCCTGGTATTCCTATATCGAATTCCGTAATAGAAGAATTCCAATACCCTTTACTCGATATAACCAAATATGGTGTTCCTATATCGAATTCCGTAATAGATTCCATTACTCGATATAACCAAACATCCAGTGTCCTGACCTAACCGTCAAGGACTGTAGTTCTATCGCTAGCATCCTATCTTGTGACATCGTGCAATGTGCCGTGGCGATACCACCACTATCCGGCACTTCTGTCACAAGATAACTCGTCTAATACCTGTCATCTAAATTCAAGAGAACAAGTACATTAATCAATGTAATGCAAATATCCATGCAATAAAATAAAGTATGTGATTTAGGGAAACCCAAGTCTAAATCGACTCAAGTCTATCTCCCAATACCACATTGACTTATACCTTTCTTTCGTCGGTGTCTGGCTCAGTCGAAGTCCTGAACTCACAATCTGTCTGGTACTGACAATACCAACAATCTCATATCAATATACCAGTCAATTCCATAATAATCTGTCAATCTGGATTTAATTCGAAATTGACGGCATAACTGAACAATCTCAATATTCCCGTCAATACAACAACACCAGATAACAGTTACAATCCATAACCTATATCCAATATAATCCATAATTCAATCATAATTCAAATCTGTCCGGTATATATCAATATACCCTAAAAATTCATAATAATTCCATAATCAGTCCGTTTCTAAATCAGACTTCGATTCTACGATGTCTAATATATCAAGAACATCATATATGAATTCCATTCAATTCTGACAATATCATAATTCTAAATCATGTCAAAACGTAGTAAAACTTACATCCAGTTGTAGCCTACGTTGCCAGGAACTCAATACCGAAGTCGGATTCAAAATCAGATGGACGGATTGAAATATAAAGGCGTAAGGATTTCGCAAACCTCCCCTGAGCTTTCCTATTCTTTTCCTACTAATTTCGAAGGAAAGAATGGTTTATATATATCCTTGCATGCATGCTAAGAGGTGGCTCATTTTCCGCGCAACACGTAACACCGCGGGTGCGGTCGTTGCTGCGCCGCGGGTGCGGTCCTGCACCACGGGTGCGGTCTCGTAAGCACCGCGGGTGCGGTCACCCCACGGCAATCCTATCCATTTTTCATCATCTACACCGCGGGTGCTGTGTCGTAGGGACCGCGGGTGCGGTCTTGGTTCGCACCAAAAATCCCTACTTTCATTTTAAATACTCTTTTCGGTATCCCGATTGGTCCATTCATAATCACATGACATTATAAATCAATCAACGTCAATTACAGTGATTAATTTCCGGGCATTACATTCCTCCCCCCTAAGATACGATTTCGTCCTCGAAATCACGAGCATTTCATTCGTATCAATAAGGAGTATATACAAACACTGTATAAGAAATTTACGTTAATGAAACAATGCTGGGAATTCTTGTCTCATATCAGATTCAGTCTCCCAAGTGGCTTCTTCAACGCCATGACGAGTCCATTGAACTTTTACCAGGGGAATCATTTTCGTTCTGAGCTGTTTTTCTTTACGATAAATAATCCTGATCGGTTTCTCGACATAACTCAATGTCTCATCCAGCTCGGTCTCATCTGGTTGAATCATGTGTGTATCATCAGGGAGATATTTCCGCAGCATCGATACATGAAAAACATCATGTATTCCAGATAATGAAGGCGGCAATGCTAGTCGTTAGGCACGATCTCCTATCTTTTCAAGAATCTCATATGGACCTACATATCTTGGAGACAATTTCCCTTTCTTGCCAAATCTGACAACACCTCTGAAAGGAGAAATCTTCAGGAATACTCGGTCTCCAGTCTCAAATACCAATGGTCGTCGTCGAAGGTTGGCATATTTAGCTTGTCTGTCCTGAGCTGCCTTCATTTTCTTTTGAATCAATTTAACTTTCTCGGTCATATCTCTGATCATATCCGGTCCAGTCTCAGGAACTTCAGAGATATCATCCCAATATAATGGGGATCTGCACTTCTTTCCGTACAACGCTTCAAATGGTGCCATCTCAATACTCGTTTGATAACTATTGTTGTACGAAAATTCACAAAGTGGCAATGCTTCTTGCCAATTAGTGCTAAAATCCAGCACTATAGCTCTCAACATATCTTCCAATGTCTGGATCGTACGCTCTGACTGTCCGTCAGTTTGTGGATGATATGCGGTACTCAAATGCAATTTCGTACCAAGAGCTTGCTGCAAACTCTGCCAGAAGTGTGAAGTGAATCGAGGATCACGGTCTGAAACAATCGACTTCGGCACTCCATGCAATCAAATCACTTCTCGGACATAGATATCGGCCATCTGATCATATCTATACGTCATCTTGTATGGAATAAAACATGCAGATTTGGTCAATCGATCAATCACGACCCAAATCGCATCACAACCTCGGGAGGATCTCGGCAACTGTGTCACAAAATCCATGGAAATGTGATCCCATTTCCATTCAGGAATGGACAAACTCTGTAACAATCCTCCTGGTTTCTTTCTTTCAGCCTTCACCTGTTGGCAATTCAGACACTTGGCTACAAATTCAATCACATCAGATTTCATTTGTTTCCACCAATACTGTGTCTTTAAATCATTATACATTTTCCTGCCACCAGGATGAATGCTAAAACGATTGTTGTGAGCTTCTGTCAATATCCGCTGTCTCAAATCTGAAACATTTGGCACAACAAGACGATTATTCACATACAAGACATTGTCACGAACCTGATATTCCGATTGATGTCCAGATCTAACCATCGCAATCGAATTCTGTACGTTCTGATCAATTTTCTGCGCCTCTTTGATTCTCAATATCAATTCTGGTTCAGCTCGAATTTCATATAATCTTAGAGGCTGACAATCCGTCTCAAAAGCTAATCCAGACAAACAGCAGTCTTCTATCAAATTCGAGACACCTATCGTCGATAAGGATAGTGCACATACCTTTCGACTCAACGCATCTGCTGCTGCATTGGACTTCCCTGGATAATATTTAATCTCACAATCAAAGTCTTTCAGTAAATCCAGCCATCTCCGCTGTCTCATATTCAGCTCTGATTGCGAAAACAGATATTTCAAGCTTTTGTGATCAGAATATATCTCAAATTTTTCACCGTACAGATAATGCCGCCATATCTTCAATGCAAAGACTATGGCTGCCAATTCAAGATCATGAATTGGGTAACGAGTTTCATGGGGTTTCAACTGTCTTGAGGCATAAGCAATCACATGCCCTCGCTGCACCAAAACACAACCCAATCCTCGGTGAGATGCATCACAATAAACAACAAATCCACCAGTGCCTGAAGGAATCGTCAACACAGGCGCACTGATCAGTCTCTTTTTCAACTCAAGAAAACTGGATTCACAGTCTTCTGTCCACACGAACGGAGCATTCTTCTGAGTTAACTGCGTAATCGGTTTGGCAATACTCGAGAAATCTTTAATAAATCGTCGATAATATCCTGCCAAACCCATAAAACTGCGAATTTCTGGTACAGATATAGGTCTCGGCCAACTCATCACGGCTTCAACCTTACTAGGATCAACTGATATACCGTCTCCCGATATAATGTGACCCAAAAACACAACCTGTTTCAGCCAAAACTCGCATTTCGACAATTTAGCATACAGTTTCTCTGCCCTCAAAATTCTCAACACAGTCCTCAGATGATTAGCATGCTCAATCATATTCTTTGAATAAATCAATATATCATCAATGAATATGATAACAAAATCATCCAAGTATTTCTGAAATACGCGGTTCATCAATCCCATAAATACCGCAGGTGCATTCGTCAAACCAAAAGGCATGACAATAAACTCATAGTGTCCATACCTGGTTCTGAATGCTGTCTTTGAGATATCAGAATCCCTGACTCTCAATTGATGGTATCCAGATCTCAAGTCGATCTTGGAATATACCGATGAACCCTGCAACTGATCAAATAAATCATCAATACGAGGCAAGGGGTATTTATTCTTTACCGTTGCCTTGTTCAGTTGCCTGTAGTCGATACAAAGTCTCATCGACACTCCTTCTTTCTCACGAACAGTACTGGAGCACCCCAAGGAGATACACTAGGCCTAATGTAACCCTTGGCCAATAAATCCTCCAACTGTTCTTTCAACTCTTTCAACTCGATCGGTGCCATCCTGTAAGGAGCTCTCGAAATCGGAACTGTTCCTGGCATTAAATCAATGCCGAAGTCTATCTCTCGAATCGGAGGCAATCCAGGAATCTCATCTGGAAAGACATCAGCAAACTCACACACCACTGGCAAGTCCGCCAATGATGGGCTCGTCTTCAGTAAATCAACTGAATATACCAGGAATCCATCCGCTCCCTTCTGCAATAATCGAGTCATATTTATGGCAGATATCAAAGGAATTCTAGCTCTAGAACCCTTACCATAAAATTTCCACTCCTCAGCCATCTCAGGTCTGAATCGAACTATCTTGTGGAAACAATCGACTGTAGCTCGGTACTTGGTCAACATGTCGATGCCGACAATACAATCATAATCAGATAAACCAAGAACAATACAGTCTAAATCAATCGTATGTCCGTCGTACTGCAGTATACACGATTTCACAGATTTCACCGATATCAAACCTGTTCCTAACGGAGACATGACAGATACTACAGTAGCTAAGGACTCAACAGGCAATGCATGCATTAAAGCAAATCGCTCAGACATAAAAGTATGTGATGCACCAGTATCAATCAGTACATATGCAGGATAACCAGAAATAAAACAGTTACCTGCAACTACATCATCAGGTGCATCCTGTGCTTGCTCCTCAGTCAAAGCAAACAATCTCCTCAGTCAAAGCAAACAATCGGGCCTGCTGTCTAGGAGGCTGGCTCGCGGTCTGGCCCTCTCCTGGCCTCTGCTGTGACAGAGGAGACGGTACTGGCTGAAAGGAATGAACGGCAGATGGTCGTCTACCTGCCTGAGCCACTGATCCAGATGACTCAGCTGCCTGGGATCCCTGGGCACCTCGCTGTGGACACACTCGGGCAAAGTGTCCCTGCTGTCTACAGATACGACAGCTGCCAACTACTCCTCGGCACTGATCTGTGGAATGCCTCCCTCCACAAGTACTACAGTACGGTCCTGCATAGCTCTGGCTCTGACCGGTCTGTCTAGAGCCACTCGAACTGGATGAAGTAGTCCCTGATTTCTTAAATTGCTTCCCTCTAGCCTTCAAGAAATCCTTCTTCCCGGTACTACTGCTGCTGCCTCCTTCAAATCGAGGAGGTGGTTGTTGCTGTCCCGGTGCTGGAAGCACAAATGAAGCCTCTCTCTGCCTCATCAAGCCTGCCTCGGCTCCCTTGGCTCTATTCAGGGCATCGGTGAAGTTGTTGGGCCTCCCAGTATTTACCAGCGTAAAAATCTCAGGATTTAGGCCATTTATGAACTGATCTGCTACGGCCTCATCATGTTCAGCTACGTGGGGAGCAAATCGGAGCAATGTCGAAAACTTAGCCACATAATCCTCAATGTTCAACTGGCCTTGTTTCAGGTTTGCAAACTCGGCTCCCTTGTCCTTCCTATAAGAAACTGGAAAGAACCGTAGATAGAATTCAGATTTGAACACATTCCAGGTAATGGCCGTACCTCGCTGTTCCAATGCCCTTTTAGTCGTGATCCACCAGTGTTTAGCAACGTCATGCAACTGGTGTATTATCAGTTTCACCCTCTTTTCCTCAGTATACTCCAAAGATTCAAACAGTGATTCAATGTCGTCCAACCAACTTTCACATTCCACGGAGTTCTCCGTTCCTTTCAAAGTCGGTGGATGAAATGACTGAAACCTTTTCAGCAATTTCTCCATTGCTGTAGGTGTCACTTCCATGGGAGGATTCGAGGTACTCCCTTGTTCTGGCATTCTCCTCGGAGGCATATCTGATAACCAAAAGGGTTAGCAATTCCAACAATAATCCTGTTTCAAGCCTCCTCGGATCATCTTACTGCTGATCCAGAATCGGTTCTGATTCAATCTCAATAATACATGTTTTCAAATCAAATCAGATAAACAGATAAACATGCATTATAAAGCAGTAAATCATGCTAGCAATCAAAAGCAGGAAAGAAAACACATTCTACCCCGCTCACTAGCTCCTATCTCAATCTCAAGGATCTATCGCTCTGATACCACCTGTTGTGGGGACCCAGACGCTAATCAAGTTCTTAATCATCATTGGGACTAATTAATCAATTAAAACAGGGTCTAAATTTTTTTTAAAATGCGGAACGTAGTGACATACAACATATATACATATCAGTATATAAAATACAAATCCTGTATTTCAACATTTATTCAAACTAGGGTTTAAAACTAAAGTCAAGTGTTTAACCCTACATCTAGTCCAAGTCCGGTGCCACCACTCTAATCACGATCTAGCTCTTCATCTCTTCGACCCTGGACCTGTCCCACCTGTTGTCAACTACACATACAGACAAGACAACAGCCGGATATACCGGTGAGAATATAATCCTCAGTATAAATCAATGAAACATGCAATCATATAAACAATATAAAGCATGTAATCAGGTAACATGAATATGTATAAAAATCTGAAACATAAACAATATCAAATCAAACTGTCAACATCAATCATAATTCAGACTAGACTCAATCCTAGTCTAGGGATGCCGGTTTCCAGATGTGGTATTTTATATCGAATTCCGTAAAGGATGGAACCATAATCTCTATTACTCGATATAACCAGTGCCCTAGTATTCCTATATCGAATTCCGTAATAGAAGAATTCCAATACCCTTTACTCGATATAACCAAATATGGTGTTCTTATATCGAATTCAGTAATAGATTCCATTACTCGATATAACCAAACATCCAGTGTCCTGACCTAACCGTCAAGGACTGTAGTTCTATCGCTAGCATCCTATCTTGTGACATCGTGCAATGTGACGTGGCGATACCACCACTATCTGGCACTTCTGTCACAAGATAACTCGTCTAATACCTGTCATCTAAATTCAAGAGAACAAGTACATTAATCAATGTAATGCAAATATCCATGCAATAAAATAAAGTATGTGATTTAGGGAAACCCAAGTCTAAACCGACTCAAGTCCATCTCCCAATACCACATTGACTTATACCTTTCTTTCGTCGGTGTCTGGCTCAGTCGAAGTCCTGAACTCACAATCTGTCTGGTACTGACAATACCAACAATCTCATATCAATATACCAGTCAATTCCATAATAATCTGTCAATCTGGATTTAATTCGAAATTGACGGCATAACTGAACAATCTCAATATTCCCGTCAATACAACAACACCAGATAACAGTTACAATCCATAACCTATATCCAATATAATCCATAATTCAATCATAATTCAAATCTGTCCGGTATATATCAATATACCCTAAAAATTCATAATAATTCCATAATCAGTCCGTTTCTAAATCTGACTTCGATTCTACGATGTCTAATATATCAAGAACATCATATATGAATTCCATTCAATTCTGACAATATCATAATTCTAAATCATGTCAAAACGTAGTAAAACTTACGTCCAGTTGTAGCCTACGTTGCCAGGAACTCAATACCGAAGTCGGATTCAAAATCAGATGGACGGATTGAAATATAAAGGCGTAAGGATTTTGCAAACCTCCCCTGAGCTTTCCTATTCTTTTCCTACTAATTTCGAAGGAAAGAACGGTTTATATATATCCTTGCATGCATGCTAAGAGGTGGATCATTTTCCGCGCAACACGTAACACCGCGGGTGCAGTCGTTGCTGCGCCGCGGGTGCGGTCCTGCACCGCGGGTGCGGTCTCGTAAGCACCGCGGGTGCGGTCACCCCACGGCAATCCTATCCATTTTTCATCATCTACACCGCGGGTGCTGTGTCGTAGGGACCGCGGGTGCGGTCTTGGTTCGCACCAAAAATCCCTACTTTCATTTTAAATACTCTTTTCGGTATCCCGATTGGTCCATTCATAATCACATGACATTATAAATCAATCAACGTCAATTACAGTGATGAATTTCCGGGCATTACAAATACAGATCTATATAGATAGATCAAGAATATTGCTTGGTCTCACCCAGTCCACATACATTGATACCATCGTGAAGCGGTTCTCGATGGATGAGTCCAAGAGAGGACATCTACCAATGTGTCATGGCGTGTCCCTATCCAAGTCTATCTCCCAAGACTAATACAGAGATAGCGGCGATGACAAGCATTCCGTATGCATCTGCGATTGGTAGCATCATGTATGGGTTGATATCTACACGTCCTGACGTGGCTTTCGCACTAAATGTAGTGAGTAGATATCAATCGAACCCTGGTCTTCCACATTGAAAGCTATGAAAGACATCCTCAAGTAGTTGAGAAGGACCAATAAATTGTTCTTGGTCTACGGGGTGGAGAACTGAAATTGGAAGGCTATACCGACTCTAGCTTCCAAAGCGATATCGATGACTCGAAGTCAACCTCTGTGTTTGTATTCATGCTCAATGGTGCTGCTGTCTCTTGGAAGAGTTCCAAGCAAGGCAATACTTCGGATTCCAGCACTGAGGCCGAATACATTAATGCATCAGATGCAGCAAGGGAGGCTGTTTGGATAAATAATTTCGTCTAAGATTTGGACGTCATTCTTAAAGGAGTTGCTCCTCTCCCGGTGTTGTCTGACAACACGGGAGCTTTAGCTCAAGCAAAGGAGCCAAGGTCTCATCAGAAATTTAAACATGTATTGAGAAAGTACCACATCCTCGGAGAGATTGTGGAAAGAGGAAGAAGTGTCTTTTGACATAGTCGGCTCCATAGATAATGTTGCTGATCCACTAGCTAAGCCTTTACCTGGACCATTATTCGAGATGCATCGCGAATCAAAGGGTTTGAAGCATATGGGTAGTTGGCTCTAGTGCAAGTGGGAGATTGTTAGAGTAGGTGCCCGTCGAGCCAAGTGTTGGCCGAGTGTTCACAATGAAACTCTATGTATAAGCAGTCTTTATTTTAATAATATTTGAAATTTTTGTTTTGGCAAATCTTTATCTGTATACCCATGCTAGTTGCATTGATAAAGCCCATGAATATACAAATAGTAGAAAGAATATGAGATGCTCATATGATGAGTATCATGAAACTCATATTTGTAATACTGTATATTCTAAACGGTTCCTAGTCGATTCAGCCGCCATTAAGAAGGATATAGGCCGCTCGAGTTCGAGACTAGTATCTGCGATGTGAGTACCATGTTTCATTGGTAGGGGACATTGTGATGTCCGAGCATGCAGATAGGTGCTCCTGGTAGAGTGCATTGAACAACCCTCCACAAAAGGACTTTTCAAGTGGTTCTCACTTATCGAGTGGAAACGTCCTGGTTTATGGTTGTACACCATTAGTCCTTATGACCCGGGACAACATTGAGACTCTATGTGCTAGCATTACACTTTGACTTGTTTACCGACTCTCAAGGTGTGGGGACACGGATGCTAATCAAGTTCTTAATCATCATTGAGACTAATTAATCAATTAAAAACAGGGTCTAAATTTTTTTTTTCTTTTTAAAATGCGGAACGTAGCGAAATCAAACTAATATACAACTCAGTATAAATTAAAGTACAAGTCCTGTACCGTCTACAAATCGGTAAAACTAAGGTTCAACATCTACATATCAAGTGTCGCAACCCTATATACATCAAAGTCCGAAGTCTCCACTCTATCAAGATCTCTCCTCATCTCTTCGACCCTGATACTGTCCCACATGTTGTCATGTACACATACAAACAAGACAACAGCCGGATAATTCCGGTGAGAATATAATCCCAGTATAAATCAACGAAACATGCAATCATATAAACAAATATAAAGCATGTAACAGGTAACAACAATATGTATCAAAATTTGAAACATGAGCAATCACAGACCGTCGACAATGCTCGGAACTCTACAATTCATACTAGACTCAATCCTAGCCTAGGGATCCCGATTTCCAGATGTGGTGTTCCTATATCGAATTCCGTAATAAAAGGAAAAGTGATTTTATTTACTCGATATAACCAAATATGGTGTTCCTATATCGAATTCCGTAATAGAAGAAATTCCAATTCTATTTACTCGATATAACCAAACATCCGGTGTCCTGACCTAACCGTCATAAACTGTAGCCCTATCGCTATTATCCTATCTTGAGACCTCGTGCAATGTGCCCGTGGCGATCCCGCCACTATCAGGCACTTCCGTCCCAAGATTTCTATACTATCTTGTGACATCGTGCAATTTGCCTGTGGCGATCCCGCCACTATCGGGTACTTCTGTCACAAGATTACTCGTCTGATACATGCTAACTATAATTCAAGAAAACAAGTACATCAGTCCAATTAATGCCACTATCAATGCAATAAAGTAAAGTATGTGATTTAGGGGAACTCAAGTCTGAACCGACTCAAGTCGATCTCCTAATACTACATTGACTTATACCTTTCGTTTGTACTCACGGTCTGAAGCAATCTCAATTCTGAACTCAAGACTGTCTTTGTAAATCTGAAATGACATACCGGGAATACTAATATCAATATTCCATTCTCGATTCAATACTGAATCTGGTTAATCTGGATTTAATTCAAAATCAACGGCATAACGGTACAATTTCAATATTCCCTTCAATACCACATCACCAGATAACAGTTACAATCCACAACCAATATCCAATACAATACGTAATCCAATCGTAATTCAAATATGTCCGATATCAACCGATTAAACTCTGAAAATTCATAATAATTCCATAATCAGTCTATTCTTTGATCTGGCTTCGATTCTATGATGTCTAACATGCCAAGAACATCATATATGAATTATATCAAATTCATACAACATCATATTTTCAAATAATACCAGAACTCAATAAAAATTACGTCCAGTTGTAGCTCGTGTCGAGAGTATTACGGTAGTGCACTCGGATTCAAAATCAGACGTACGGATCCTTCAAAATCAAAATCTAAGCAACCTTAAAGCTTTGAGGGACTTTCTCGATTTTCTTTTCTGTTGGTCTTGTGGGAATGAAGAACATATACATTATATATTTGCATGCAAGGACAAGTTTCATATTCAAGTCATAATTGCACTTTAGTCCCTCAGCTTTTCACTATTTGAAAATCGGTCCCCGCTCAATCTTTTAATTCAATTTCAATCCTAATTAATTACAAAAATCATGGAATTTAATTCATTATTCCAAGATTCGTAAATTAAATAATCTCGTATTAAAATGATATAATCTCGCGCCTTACAATTCTCCCCCTCTGAGACATGATTTCGTCCTCGAAATCTCAAGCAATCATATCACAGGATATCAAATCAGAAATAACAGAAACTAAAATAGTAAACTCACATCAGTGGAATAACTCTGGAATTCATGTCTCATAACACATTCAGTCTCCCAAGTAGCTTCTTCAATGCCATGACGAGTCCGCTGGACTTTCACAAGCGGAATTGTTTTTGTTCTGAGCTGTTTTTCTTTACGATCGATAATCCGAATCGATTTCTCGACATAACTCAATGTCTCGTCCAGCTCGGTCTCGTCTGGTTGAATAACGTGTGAATCATCAGGGAGATATTTCCGCAGCATAGATACATGAAAAACATCATGTATTCCAGATAATGAAGGCGGCAATTCTAATCGCTAGGCTCAATCTCCTATCTTCTCGAGAATCTCATAAGGACCCACATATCTTGGAGACAATTTCCCTTTCTTGCCTAATCTGACAACACCTCTGAAGGGAGAAATCTTCAGGAATACTCGGTCTCCTACCTCGAATACCAACGGTCGTCGTCTGAGGTTGGCATATTTGGCTTGTCGGTCCTGAGCTGCCTTCATTTTCTTCTGAATTAATTTCACTTTCTCAGTCATATCTCTGATCATATCAGGTCCAGTCTCAGGAACTTCAGAGATATCATCCCAGTACAGAGGGGATCGACACTTCTTTCCGTACAACGCTTCAAATGGTGCCATTTCAATACTCGTTTGATAGCTATTGTTGTACGAAAATTCGCAAAGAGGCAATGCATATTGCCAATTAGTGCTAAAATCAAGCACTACAGCTCTCAACATATCTTCCAATATCTGAATCGTCCGCTCTGACTGTCCATCAGTCTGAGGATGATATGCGGTACTTAGATGTAGCTTTTTACCGAGAGCTTGCTGCAAACTCTGCTAGAAGTGCGAAGCAAACCTAGGGTCACGGTCTGAAACAATCGACTTCGGCACTCCATGCATTCTAACAACTTCTTTGACATAGATATCGGCCATCTATTCATATCTATACGTCATTTTGTATGGAATAAAACATGCAGATTTGGTCAATCGATCAATTACGACCCAAATTGCATCATTACCTCGGGAGGATCTTGGTAATTTTGTCACAAAATCCATGGATATGTGATCCCATTTCCATTCAGGAATCGACAGACTCTGTAATAATCCTCCTGGTTTCTTTCTTTCAGCCTTCACCTGTTGGCAATTTAGATACTTGGAAACAAATTCTGCAACATCAGTTTTCATTTGTTTCCACCAATATTGTGTCTTCAAATCATTGTACATTTTCCATCCAACAGGATGAATGCTAAAACGACTATTGTGCGCTTCTGTCAGCATTCTCTGTCTTAAATCCGAAACATTCGGCACAACAAGGCGATTATTCACATACAAAATAACATTTTGAACCTGATATTCCGATTGATGACCCGCTCTGACCATTGCAATCAAATTCTGTACGTTCTGATCAACTTTTTGTGGCTCTTTGATTCTCAATATCAATTCTGATTCAGCTCGAATTGCATATAATCTCAGAGGCTGACAATCTGTTTCAAAACTAATCCAGACAAACAGCAGTCTTTAATCAAATTGGAAACTCCCATAGTCGATAAGGAACATACCTTTCGACTTAACGCATCTGCTGCCGCGTTGGACTTTCCCGTATAGTATTTAATCTCACAATCAAAGTCCTTCAATAAATCCAGCCATCTTCGCTGTCTCATATTCAACTCTGATTGCGAAAACAAATATGAATGTCATTTTTGTGTATTATTGTATTTGCTACACATTATAAGGGGTGGCAGAAAATTTTGATTACAAATTTGATTTTTAAACTTCCGTTGCGCTTCCGGTCACCGTAACCGATACCCTTTCATTACCTACATTAAAGCATCCTCAACCATATAGACTTCAATGGTTGAATGATTGTGCGGAGGTGAAGGTGAACAAACAAGTTTTGTTGTCTTTTTCTATTGGGAAGTATGTGTATGAGGTCTTGTGTGATGTGGTGCCCATGCATGCTTGTCATATCTTGTTGGGTAGGGCCGTGGCAATATGATAGGAGGGTGACACATGATGGGTACAAGAATAGGTATTCATTTATGTTGAAGAAGGATTGCATTGTTTTACTTCCATTGTCCCCAAAGCAACTGCTGGAGGACCAATTGAAAAAATAGAAGAGAGATGAGGCCGAAAAAAATAGTGAACTAAAAAGTAAGGTAGCTTATGAAAGAAAAGATGAAATCGCTGAAAAAAAGAGTGATCTAAAGAGTGAGATAGCCATACAAAATAAAAATGAGAGAAAAGAAATTGAGAGGAAAGAAAATTTGAGGAAAGAGGCCAAAAAAAATCATATATGGCCCACAAAGGTGAGTTGAAACATTTGATGCACACACATTGTAATGCCCGAGATTTTTACTGGTTAATCTGAAATGATTCATTGATTAATTGATGTGATTATAGATGGAACATATTAGACCGAGATAGGCGGAAAGAGGATTGGAAATATGTGCGAGGATGAACTCTCGCGCATATGCGCGACCCATCCAGGTGCACATGCACGAGATGGGCAGAGGGCCTCGCGCATATGCATGAAGTGAGAGCGCGCATATGCGCGAGCTGCCGAGTACCTTGATGCCGAGACCAGTAGGTCTCGCGCATATTCACGAATGATGTACACGCATATGCGCGAGACGTGCAGAACGTAGGATGAGCCACCTATCTTTGGCATGCAAGGTGATATATAAAAAGTGTAAATTCCCTTCATTCTTGCTGAAAAGAATTGAGGTTGTCTCCAGGGAAAGTATCAAACTTTTGATACTAGAATTCAACTTGCGAAAGATCTGTCCGTTAGATTTTGAATCTGACTTCAGTACTGTGTTCCTATCGACGCAGGCTACAATTAGACGTAAGTTTTGTTATGTTTTGTTAAGATTTTAAATTATGATATGGTCAGAATCGGATATAATTCATATATGACACTCTTGATATGTTAGATATCGTAGAGTCGAAATCAAATTGAAAAACTGATTGACTATGGAATTGTTATGGTTTTTCAGATTATATTGATTGATATTGGACAGATTTGAATTATGAATTGATTACAGATTGCAATGGATATCAGTTATGGATTGTAATTATATCTGTTGAGATTGTGTTGACGGGAATATCGAGATTATGCCGTTATGCCATTGATTTTGAATTAAATCCAGATTGATCAGAGTTGGTATTGATTGGAGCAGTATATTGATATTGTACTACTTGATATTGTCATTACCAGATTGAATATTGACAGACTTGGAATTCCCAACAGGAACGTCGTCAGAACTGCAATAAAAGAAAGGTATAAGTCAATTTGGGACCAGTAGAACGACTCGAAGTCAGAACTGCAATAAAAGAAAGGTATAAGTCAATTTGGGACCAATAGAACGACTCGAGAATGATATACTTAGAGTTTCCCTAAATCACATAATTATTGTTATTGTGTGAATTGATTAGAATTGATATGCTTGTTCTATTGATTTATAGAAAGCATGTATTAGACGAGTGATCTTGTGACATAGGTGCCAGATAGTGATGGAATCGTCATTGGCACATTGCACATTGTTACAGGATAGTGATTTGACGAAAGTGCCAAAGTCTGTGACGGATAGGTCAGGACATCGGATGTTTGGTTATATCGATGTTGAATAGAATTGGAGTTTCTTCTATTACTGATATTCGATATGGAATGCCGACGTCTGGAAATCGGGATCCATAGACTAGGATTGAGTCTAGTCTGAGACATGGAGTCACGAGTCTGATTGACAATTTTATATTGGTTATGTTTCAGATTTTGATACATGTTACTGATATCTGTTACATGCTTTTACGTTGTTTATATGATTGCATGTTTCGTTGATTTATACTGGGATGTATTTCTCACCGGAATTATCTGGCTGTTGTCGTGTTTATATGTGTGCATGGAAACATGTGGGACAGGATCGGGGTCGAGGAGATGAATAGTGTGGGGACCCGGACGCTAATCATCTTCTTATTAATCATCTTTGGGGATTTAATTATCAGTTCTGATAAAACAGGGTCTAAAAATTTTTCTTTTTAAAATAAAGTGCGGAAGGTAATGGCATCTACATACTATACATATCTGTATAAAAACTACAGTTCAGTAGAAAAGTACAATACTGTACAACCTACGTCTAAGGTTCAATTACTAAATTCAAGTAATAACCCAAGTCTGCTACAAGTCCGGAATCACCACGCTAACTCGTCTTCTCTTATCGTCATCTCGACCCTGATCCAGCCCCACCTGTTGTCATGCACACATACAAAACAAGACAACAGTCGGATAACTCCGGTGAGAATAAATCCCAGTATAAAACATGGTAAGCATGTATATAAATAAACTAATTCATAAAACATGCCGTCATGTAGAAACCCAATATATTTCATAATCTATGAAATTAAGCATGCAATTCAAATCAGATAAACATGCATATAAACAATCTAAATCATAAAAACATGCTAGCACATCTGAAAGCAATAACGATGGGTCCCATGATCTAGGAGCCACATCCATATAAGCATGCAGTCCTATACATATCATGTCTAGACTCGACTCGACTCGATCTGGAACTCTAGGGATCCCGTGGTGAATAAAACGTCACTGGCTGTCACCTACCCTACCAATCGAGGTGTTGTACGTCTTATTCCTAGACTTCGGCCTGATCTGTATCCACATCTACAAAGGGGCGGTGATCTTCCCCTAAGCTGAGATATCGCCGAACATCTAGAAGTCTGGATGATCTCGCAGACTTTCCTATCTTAATGCATGAATACACAATCTGTAAACAAGCATAATCATCTTAATGCAATGCAACATGATCTGTAAACAAAGCATAATTAGATAAAACATAAACAAGAATATAGTATGTGATTTATTGGGCAACTCAAGGACGATTTCGATTGAGTTGTTTCTTCCCGAATATCACATGAATTATACCTTTATCTTCCCCGTCTGAGGAAGACGAAGTCTCGAAGTCCAGTCTGTCCATATCCGATCTGAAATGACAATAACAAATATACTGTATCAATGTATAATTCAATTCACAATCTGTTCTGGTCACTACTCGACTCAGTACATAATCTGATCAATATCTGAACAAAATACCATCTGATTCATACCAACAATCTCTTGATATAATCTAAATCATATCTGAATCTGATCAATCTAATTTAACTGATGTTTCAACGGCATAATAACACAATCTTGTACTCCCGTCATTCTTAACATCACAATATCATACAATATTTATAATATATCTCAGTACAATCTATAACTCAATATCTGTACACTCTGAATCAATAATAACACAATTCTGATATCAAATCTAAATCAAATCATTTCTGAAAATCGTACAAATTCCATAAACAGTCTGTTTCTAAATCTGACTTCAATTCTATAATATCTACGATAGTATAAACACCATATCTGAATTCTATTCAATTCTGACAACATCATAAACTCAAATCTTGTTTAAACGTAACAAAACTTACGTCTAGTTGTAGCCTGTGTTGATACAAACACAGTACCGAAATCGGATTTCAATTCAGATAGACGAATCGCTTGTAAGTTGAATTCTAAAATCTCGAACTCCAATTCCTTAAAATCTCTCGGTTCTTCCCTTTGAATTCTGAGGCAGTTTTGCATGTGTATATATATATATATATATATAAATATATATATATATATATATATATCTCCGTGACATGCAAGACGGCAAGTGGCAATGTAGCAATTCGCATGCCGCGCGCATATGCGCGCATTGTCTCGGCACATATGCGCCCAAAGTTCTGGACTCGCCGCGCATATGCGCGCTACTCTCCCGTGCATATGCGCCCGAGTCACTGGACGTGCCGCGCATATGCGCGCTGTCAAGTCGCGCATATGCGCGAAGGGTTCGGTCTTGCTCGCGCATCTCTCGCGCACTTCAACGCGCATGTGCGCCATCTCTTCTTTGCACACACAATATCAAATCATCTTTTGACTTTTCGGTCCACTTCGTTCCGTCTATAATCATATTGTTTATCACCAATAAATTATAATAATTCTCATCAAATCATTTCGGATTAACATGATATATTTCTCGGGCCTTACATTTCTCCCCCTCTTAGATCTGAGTTCGTCCTCGAACTCACAAGTAATCAATTCAGATCGATCAGAATAAATGCATAACTGAGTTTAACATCCAAACTCGTTTTACTAACATCATTGTAAGGTGTATTTCTGATTCCAATCTGAAATCAAAATTCAAGAATTATAATATCATAATCCTTTGTCAACTCGTTCTAGCCGAATCAATCCCGCATTACTGGCTATACACCATCCGTATATGCCAATCTGCAGTCTATAACCAACAACACCACCTGTAGTTGTTATCCCATCAGTCTATCCCAATCTAGGACATAATCAATCTTCATCTTCCAATACCAAACGTCATCATCCGACATTGGTTTCTTAAATCTGTCCCTTCGGAACTAGTTCAATAACTATTGTCATACAGTAAGTCAATCTATATAAACTAGTACTAACATCTAGTACTAAAGCTCTACAAATATCTGTCAATATCTGGTAACTACATCCTGACTATCTGTCAATCTTTCTGATTATCTGCCAATCTGTAATAAATTTGCACAAGAGAGCTTATGATATAGTCTATCACAAGTACAACTCCATCAAAATCACAATCTGATATCATCTAATTCAATATTTAATCCATCTGATTATTTCTTTGACATCGATCTATGTCATCTAGTTCTGTTTGTACGTAATCTGGTACAAACTGATAGATATAGATCGAGAAATCTGTCAATCATCCTCATATCATATCAAAATCTAAAGGAAATGGCTATAATGTCATTACAAAAACCATAGAAATGTACTCCCATTTCTATTCAGAAATATACATATTCTATAACAAATCTTCTGATTTTTATCTTTTTGTCTTCTTCTGTTAGCAATTCAGACTTGTCAGTATAATTTCTGCCAACATTTCTGTACACATTCTGTTATAACTGATCTGATCTGTTTATATCACTACTGTCTGTTCGAATAACGTACATTCACAATCATCTGAATGGCAAATGAATCCACTACTATGCGGTTCTAACACTATCTGTGAGTTCAAATTCGAACTATCCTGTATAAACAAATCAGTAAATAATCATAAATTAAAGAAGAAATACCTACCTGGTATTCGGCTCTGACTACAGATATCAAAATCTGTAAAAAATTCTGAAACATTCTGATATCATAACAGAATCAATCTGATACAAACACCAAAACACATATCTGTTATTGTAGGTGTACTCTGTTCTGATTATCTTTTCCAAATACAATTCTGAATAGTCTGATCACATTTCTGAACTGTTTACACGAATCTGTATCAAACACTGACTCAAACAACAGTAATATCAAATCAGATTCGAAATAAAAACAACCTATACAATCTAGTGAGTTTAAGAAAACTCATAAAACAGCAAGTTCTGGCAACTGTTAATTCTGACTGACTGATAAATCTTCACACTGCCCAGATCAACTGCTATATCTCATCT
Source organism: Primulina eburnea (assembly GCF_022965805.1). Classification (NCBI taxonomy): domain Eukaryota; kingdom Viridiplantae; phylum Streptophyta; class Magnoliopsida; order Lamiales; family Gesneriaceae; genus Primulina; species Primulina eburnea. The sequence goes on along the minus strand of NC_133107.1, from coordinate 40,993,460 downwards.
GCAAATAGAGTATGCTTCCAAACAATATAATATGTCTCAAATACTGATTTAGAACAATAACAATACTCAGCAGATATAAAGCGATAAGCGAATAAAATAGTCTGCAGATAATAACTTTCTGACATGTCTGACATCTGCTAATGCTGACATTTCTGATACCGCATATTCTGAATGAAAACCTGTATCAATAATTGCATTCGGATCCATACTTGACCCATTTCTGTATACCATAATCATAAAGATAACAAGGATAATTCTTTAGAATACCCCTGAACACATAATCTGACAATCTAGAAACAGAACTGAAATGTCTTCAAGAGAAATACGTAATTAACTGGATTCTTTAGCCCATACTTTAATCTGTCAATTCTTTCAATTCATTCTGATATAACACACATCTGACATCCTATCTAGGCCAATACCAGTCAACTATTAGATTACTAGCACATCTGTTACTGCTAGACTCGATTTCAGTGGATCTACTGAGTACATAAGAATGCTATCTGTTCCTTTCTGTACTAATCGAGTCATAAACAGTACAATGATCTAAGGACTTCTGGATCTAGAATCCTCATTTATCATCTATATCTGGTCTTAATCTTACCCTTCTGGAACACATTCTACGATATTTCTGTACTTGTTTAGCATATATATATCAATAATGAAATCAAAATCATATAACACAAGTACATCATAATCTGGTCCCCATTTCATTCTTATCTAACTGTAGTAGCTAATATGTCACAGAAATCTCTGCTATCAATACATTCCTCCACAATCAAGGAATCAATATTACAATATACACAGACCCAATAGATACAGCATATCACCATGCTACACAATCACAGATACTCATAACGAATGCATTAGTACATGTCAATACATATGCAATATAATCATAAAGAATAGTACCTGTTGTGAATTCTGGGTCTGTTCTTCTGTCATTACCACCAATGACTTTGCTCTTTAAGATCTTCGAAAATGTTTCTGAGGACAAACTTTAGCAAAGTGTCCCATCTGCTTACAGATATTGCACTTCCCAAGCACTCCCTGACATTGTTCTGTGGAGTGTCTCCCTCCACAATTCCTGCAATACACTCCAGCATAGCTCGGACTAGAACTACTGGAACTCGAGGAACCACTTCCTAACTTCTTGAATGGCTTCTTTTGAGCTTTCAGTAAATCTTGCTTTCCACTCGTACCACCGTGATCATATCGAAGAGGGGATTGCTTCACACACAACCTTGTCAATTGTCTAATCAGACTCGCCTCCGCTCTCTTTGCTCTACTCAAGATATCAGCGAAATGATAAGGTCGTTGCAAATTCATAAATGCAACTACCTCTGAGTTCAACCCTCTGATGAACTGATTTACTAAAGCTTCATCATTTCCAGCTAGATGAGGAGCAAAACGCATTAGAGTCGAGAATTTAGCAATATATTCATCAATATTTCGCTGTCCTTGGCTCAAATTCTCAAACTCCAATTTCTTGTCCTCTCGGTACGAAGCTGAGAAAAATCTTCGATAGAATTCAGTTCTGAATATTTCCCACGAAATCACTGTACCTCTCTGTGCCCACATTCTTGTACTAGTAATCCACCAACTCCTGGCGGCTTCTCGTAACTGGTAAGGCACCATTTTAACCCTCTGTTCATCTGTACAATCAAGTAAATCAAACAAGATTTCTATATCATCAAACCAGTTCTGACAGTCTTCAGATGTCTCGGTACCACACAGAATCGGCGGCTGTAATAACTCAAATTCTTTCATCTTTTCTTCTAACTGAGTTTCTGATACATCTCTCTGCTCAGACGAAGTACTGCCCTTTTCTGAAATTCTTCGAGGCGGTATATCTGAATATCAAACAGATTAGTACACAATCTATACAATCGGTTTCAGCCCTCCTCTGATCATATACCTCTGATCCAGACTCGGTTCTGATCCAGGCTTAGTAATTACATGCTGCAATCAACTCGGATAACAAGCAACATGTAATAGGGAAAGCAATAAATCATGCTAGCACCCACAATGTAGTCAACATTGAAATAAATCTCATGCTAGCAATCACATGCAAGGAAAGAAAATTCAATCTACCCCGCTCATTCTCTTCTATCTCAGTCGAATTCAATCTAAAAGATCTATCAATTCTGACTATCTCAATCTAAAGGATCTATCGCTAAAGGAACCTTCAACTCTGGAACCTAATGCTCTGATTATCTTCTCCTAAAGGATCTATCGCTCTGATACCACCTGTTGTGGGGACCCAGACGCTAATCATCTTCTTATTAATCATCTTTGGGGATTTAATTATCAATTCTGATAAAACAGGGTCTAAAAATTTTTCTTTTTAAAATAAAGTGCGGAAGGTAATGGTATCTACATACTATACATATCTGTATAAAAACTACAGTTCAGTAGAAAAGTACAATACTGTACAACCTACGTCTAAGGTTCAATTACTAAATTCAAGTAATAACCCAAGTCTGCTACAAGTCCGGAATCACCACGCTAACTCGTCTTCTCTTATCATCATCTCGACCCTGATCCAGCCCCACCTGTTGTCATGCACACATACAAAACAAGACAATAGCCGGATAACTCCGGTGAGAATAAATCCCAGTATTAAACATGGTAAGCATGTATATAAATAAACTAATTCATAAAACATGCCGTCATGTAGAAACCCAATATATTTCATAATCTATGAAATTAAGCATGCAATTCAAATCAGATAAACATGCATATAAACAATCTAAATCATAAAAACATGCTAGCACATCTGAAAGCAATAACGATGGGTCCCATGATCTAGGAGCCACATCCATATAAGCATGCAGTCCTAATCATATCATGTCTAGACTCGACTCGATCTGGAACTCTAGGGATCCCGTGGTGAATAAGACGTCACTGGTTGTCACCTACCCTACCAATCGAGGTGCCGTACGTCTTATTCCTAGACTTCGGCCTGATCTGTATCCACATCTACAAAAGGGCGGTGATCTTCCCCTAAGCTGAGATATCGCCGAACATCTAGAAGTCTGGATGATCTCGCAGACTTTCCTATCTTAATGCATGAATACACAATCTGTAAACAAGCATAATCATCTTAATGCAATGCAACATGATCTGTAAACAAAGCATAATTAGATAAAACATAAACAAGAATATAGTATGTGATTTATTGGGCAACTCAAGGATGATTTCGATTGAGTTGTTTCTTCCCGAATATCACATGAATTATACCTTTATCTTCCCCGTCTGAGGAAGACGAAGTCTCGAAGTCCAGTCTGTCCATATCCGATCTGAAATGACAATAACAAATATACTGTATCAATGTATAATTCAATTCACAATCTGTTCTGGTCACTACTCGACTCAGTACATAATCTGATCAATATCTGAACAAAATACCATCTGATTCATACCAACAATCTCTTGATATAATCTAAATCATATCTGAATCTGATCAATCTAATTTAACTGATGTTTCAACGGCATAATAACACAATCTTGTACTCTCGTCATTCATAACATCACAATATCATACAGAATTCATAATATATCTCAGTACAATCTATAACTCAAAATCTGTACACTCTGAATCAATAATAACACAATTCTGATATCAAATCTAAATCAAATAATTTCTGAAAATCGTACAAATTCCATAAACAGTCTGTTTCTAAATCTGACTTCAATTCTATAATATCTACGATAGTATAAACACCATATCTGAATTCTATTCAATTCTGACAACATCATAAACTCAAATCTTGTTTAAACGTAACAAAACTTACGTCCAGTTGTAACCTGTGTTGATACAAACACAGTACCGAAATCGGATTTCAATTCAGATAGACGAATCGCTCGTAAATTGAATTCTAAAATCTCGAACTCCAATTCCTTAAAATCTCTCGGTTCTTCCCTTTGAATTCTGAGGCAGTTTTGCATGTGTATATATATATATATATATCTCCGTGACATGCAAGACGACAAGTGGCAATCTAGCAATTCGCATGCCACGCGCATATGCGCGCATTGTCTCGGCGCATATGCGCCCAAAGTTCTGGACTCGCCGCGCATATGCGCGCTACTCTCCCGCGCATATGCGCTAGAGTCACTGGACGTGCCGCGCATATGCGCGCTGTCAAGTCGCGCATATGCGCGAAGGGTTCGGTCTTGCTCGCGCATCTCTCGCGCACTTCAACGCGCATGTGCGCCATCTCTTCTTTGCACACACAATATCAAATCATCTTTTGACTTTTCGGTCCACTTCGTTTCGTCTATAATCATATTGTTTATCACCAATAAATTATAATAATTCTCATCAAATCATTTCGGATTAACATGATATATTTCTCGGGCCTTACAAATAGAGATCGTGATTAGAGTGGAGACTACGGACCTTGATTAGAGATAGGGTTTGGACACTTGATATTTAGTTGTTAAACCTTAGTTTGAATGACTGTATATAGTACGACACTTGTACTTTAATACTGACATGTCTATGAGAAGTATTCCATTACGTTCCGCATTTAACATTGTATTTAAAAAAAAATTAGACCCTGTTTATTATAATTAATTAAATTGTCCCAATGATGATTAAGAACATGCTTAGCGTCCGGGTCCCCACAACAGGTGGTATCAGAGCGATAGATCCTTTAGATTGAGATGGGAGCTAGTGATCAGGGTAGATTGAGTTTTCTTTCCTGCTTTTGATTGCTAGCATGTTCTACTGCTTTATAATGCATTTTTATCTGCTTATCTGATTTGATTTGGAAACATGTGTTATTGAGAATGAATCAGAACCGATTCTTGATCAACAGTAAGATGATTGGAGGAGGACTAAAACAGATTTGTGGTATTTGGTTTGTAACCCTTTTGATAATCAGATATGCCTCTTCGAAGAGTACCGGAACAGGGTAGCACTTCGAATCTTCCAATGGATGTGACAGCAACACCGATGGAGACATTGTTGAAGAGATTTCAATCGTTCCATCCACCGACTCTGAAGGGTACTGAGACTTCAGTTGATTGCGAGAGTTGGTTAGACGACATTGAGATGCTCTTTGAGTCCTTGGATTACACTGATAAGCGTAGAGTGAAACTGATTGGGCACCAGTTGCATGATGTTGCAAAGAACTGGTGGATTACAAAAAAGCGGGCCTTGGAGCATCGAGGTACAATTATTACCTGTAATGTATTTAGAAATGAGTTTTATCAGAGATTCTTTCCAGTGTCGTATAAGAAGGATAAGGGAGCAGAGTTTACAAACTTGAGACAAGGTCAGCTGAACATCGAGGAACATGTGGCCAATTTCTCTACACTGCTACGATTTGCTCCACATGTGGCCGAGAATGATGAAGCTGTTGCTGATCAGTTCATTAATGGCCTGAATCCGGTAATCTTTACCTTGATGAATACCGGGAGACCGAATAATTTTACTGATGCTTTGAACAGAGCTAAGGGATCCGAAGTCGATCTGATGAGACAGAGAGGAGCTTCGTTTGTGCTACCAGCACCGAGACCACAGATGCCTCCACCATCTCCAAGATTTGAGAGTAGCAGTGGTAGTGGAAAGAAAGAATTTCTGAAAGCTAGAGTTAAGCAGTTCAAAAGATCTTGAAGCAGTTAATCCAGTTCTATTGGCTCGAGACAGACTGGTCAGGGCCAGAGTTATAGAGGACATTACTGTAGCACTTGTGGAGGGAAACATTCCACAGAGCAGTGCCGAGGAGTATTTGTCACTTGCTGTATTTGTAGACAGTAGGGACATTTTGCTCGAGTTTGTCCCCAGAGAGATACTTAGAGGTCACACGGTGGCGAGTCATCTGGATCAGTAGCTCAGACTGGTAGACGACCATCTGCAGTTCACTCTTTCCAGCCAGCAGCATCCCAGTCACAGCCGAGGCCAGGAGGGAGCCAGACAGTTAGCCAGCCTCTTAGACAGCAGGCCAGAGTATTTGCTTTCACAGAGGAGCAGGCTCAGGAGGCACCTGACGATGTTGTTGCAGGTAACTGTTTTATTTCTTGTTATCCTGCATATGTTTTCATAGATATTGGTGCATCGCATACATTCATATCTGAGCGATTTGCCTTGATGCATTCATTGCCTGTTGAGTCATTATCTGTTGCAGTGTCTGTCTCTTCTCCTTTGGGAACATGTTTGATATCAGTGAAGTCTATGAAACATTGTATGCTACAGTATGATGGGCATGAGATTGAGATAGTTTGTATTGTGCTTGTGTAAGGCTTGAGAATTATCAGTTGTCATTGATGTTAGATTTGAAGAGGTAAGAATGCATGACATAAAAATGAGAATTTTTGAAAGAATGGCCGAAGCCATACCGCACCCGCGACTCAGACAAGTGTTAGAGTAGGTGCCCGTCGAGCCAATTGTTGGCTGAGTGTTCACAATGAAACTCTATGTATAAGCAGTCTTTATTTTAATAATATTTGAAATTATTATTTTGGCACATCTTTATCTGTATACCCATGCTAGTTGCATAGATAAAGCCCTTGAATATACAAATAGTAGAAAGAATATGAGATGCTCATATGATGAGTATCATGAAACTCATATTTGTAATACTGTATATTCTAAACGGTTCCTAGTCGATTCAGCCGCCACTAAGAAGGATATAGGCCGCTCGAGTTAGAGACTAGTATCTGCGATGTGAGTACCATGTTTCATTGGTAGGGAACATTGCGATGTTCGAGCATGCAGATAGGTGCTCCTGGTAGAGTGCACTGAACAACCCTCCATAAAAGGACTTTCCAAGTGGTTCTCACTTATCGAGTGGAAAAGTCTTGGTTTATGATTGTACACCATTAGTCCTTATGACCCGGGACAACATTGAGACTCTATGTGCTAGCGTTTCACTTTGACTTGTTTACCGACTCTTATGGGGTCATCAGGTGGCAAGGTTGGGTGATCTGTCGAAACATATAGGAGTCGATGCATTGTAGTCGGGGATTCCCCGCTTACCTTCGGGTGTGGATATCCTATGTGTTATCATGTGTATGTAGGTTGAAATCTCTGGCAAGAGTATGGTGGTAATTATGAAAGGGGTTTCATAGATTACACCATCGATGCAACTACGACATGACACATAGTATCGATTCATTGACAACTCTCGATAAACCAATGGTTGTCGAATCGATCGGGATATATGAGTTGAAGGGACCGTACTGTACGCTAACCATAATTGAATGGTTCTTGCAGGCACTATCATTTGATACCTAGGGAATCATGTAAGCGATGCTGCTAGGCGTTTAACATGATTGGTTGGGTACTATCAGACTTGAGTTCTGACGTTCTTATTATCAAGGTGTTGATAAATAAGAATGGAGCAATTGGGGTATGCTCATATAAGGACATGTTTAGTCCGAATCACATGGAGATGTGAACCCACGGCTAGTTGTATCAATGAACCATTGAGGGCCACACAAGTACTAGCTTTCTAGATCCCGTTGAGAAGTAAAAATAGTTCAATGTGTTGAACGGCTTATAAAGGAGTTTATTAGCGTAAGGAAAATTAGAAGTATGACTTCTATAAAGGAGAAAATAGTTCAATGTGTTGAACGACTTATAAATGAGTTTATAAGTGTAAAGAAAAATAGAAGCATGACTTCTATGAGAAAAATGTAAATTTTGATTTATGGAAGTGTTCCTAAATTAAAATTTGGCCAAGAGAATAATGTAATTGAAAATTGTGATTTTCATAAACATTATTATGGACTAAATTAAATTAATTCAAGTGTTGAATTAATTAAACACTAGTGGACCTAGTAGAGTCTAAATAATTAAATTAATTCAAGTGTTGAATTAATTAAATTATATTGAGTCTTGTAGAGCTCAATTTAAATTAATTATTTAACTAGTGGGACTTGGGTAAATTCAAGTAATGTTTAATTAGTCTCAAATATGTTTGAGATAATTAAAATTTAGTCCAAGGTTTTTAATTTGATTAAAAACCATATAATATGCATGCATGGGAGGTGAAGGGTTGGGAGACTACTTTTTGTGTTTTCAAAGCATGGCATGCAAAAAGTGATTCTACCTTTTTCAACAACCAAGGCTAGTCTCCCCCCCACTCAATTCTTTCCCTCATGGCCGAAACTTCAAGAATTTCTCTCCAAAAATTTTCTCTCCACTTTGTTCTTCAAGTTGTTGAATAACAAAACCCTTCTCAAAGAAAAATGCCCTACATTTTCTAGTGCAAGTGTATGGTGGATCTTTTAAGTTGGTGGTGGGCTTGATTGGAAGAAAGGAGTCCAAAAGAAAGGTGAAGCTTGTAGATTGTCTACCTTCAAGAGCTTAGTTGTTTGACAACTAAGTTGGAGCCATTACATCAATCTATAAGATTGATAGGTAAATTTCTCAAACACCCTATGAATGTGTTTTTATTGTATTTGTTGCACAAAATTGAGGTGACCGAAATTTTTGACTTAAAATTATGATTTTTGAACTTCCGTTGCGCTTCCGGTCACCGTAACCGATCCCCTTTCAACAAGAACCGCACCCGCGGTCATTTAAATCAGAATTGTGAAGTTTGTGCCGAAGCCACACCGCACCCGCGGTAAAAACATGACCGCACCCGCGGTCGAGGAATGTTCAAAAATAAAATCCTGCCGAAACATGAGCGCACCCGCGGTGCTGGGGTGACCGCACCCGCGGTGCTGCATGCGAAGTGCCACCTTTGTTTCTCAATTTGACACATGGCATGATATATATATATGTTGAATTGACACTTCACTTCTTCATCCCTCCATCAGCAGAACCGAGAGTTCCTCCCCAAGAATCCTCAAGTTTTTCATAGCCTAGAAATTACATTGTGCAAGATTTGTTCATCTGATTTTAATTCCGAGCCCGGATTTGTGATCTTTGCAACAAGAGCTAGCAAAGGATGTAAGTATTGTTCATTTCCAGCATGTTTCGAAATATATGTGTTGGAGAAATTATGATTTTGTTGAAGATTTGTGTTCTTGAGATTATGAGCATTGTATATTCGCTACCGGATCGAATTATGGATGTTGTACGTGATGGTCTCGATTTTCCAGCATGTAATGTATAGAGATTTTGCAGATTTCAGTATACATAATTGTGTTGGATGAGATTATGAGTTATGGGGAGTGATTATGATATTGTTATGTTGAGATTGAGTTGATCGGTACCAAGAAATATGTCGTTATGCCGTTGATTGTTACCGAGGTTGAGTATGAGTGTAATGCCCAAGAATTAATCACTGTAATTAACGATGATTGATTTATCATTTCATGTGATTATGACGGGATTAATCGGGACACCGAGAAACGTATTCAGAACGAAATTATGTAATGTGCAGTGTGAGCAGCACCGCACCCGCGGCCTAGGAAGCACCGCACCCGCGGTTGGGCTTCGGGATATATTGCGCATCGATGCAGTAGCAAGACCGCACCCGTGCCAGAAACTGGACCGCACCCGCGGTGTGGGAGCGCACCCGCGGTGCAAGCAACGACCGCACCCGCGGTGTTGCGTGTTGCGCGGAAAATGAGCCACTTGCCATGATGCATGCGCGAGTTGTCTAGATATATATATAGACATGCAAGTTGGTTTTCAGAACATAAAATCGAGAAAAGGGTCTGAAGAAGAAAGGAGAAAATCTTTACTCCTTTTGTGAGAAATCCGTCCATCAGATTTTAAATCCGACTTCAGTACCGAGTTCCTATCAACGTAGGCTACGACTGGACGTAAGTTTTGCTACGTTTTGACATGTTTTGAAATTAGACTATTGTCAGAATTGAATAGGATTCATATATGATGTTCTTGTCATGTTAGACATCATAGAATCGAAGTCAGATTAAAGAACGGACTGTTTATGTAATTGTTATGATTTTTGGAATCAATTTGACTGAGAATTCATATCGGATATGTATTGTTATTGAGATTATGACTGGTATCGATATTGATTATGAGTTCTGGTATTATATCCGTGACGTTTGGACTAACGGGATTATCGAGACAGTATTGTTATGCCGTCGAAACATCAGTTGATTGAAATTGATCAGAGTCGGTATTGATTTAGATTGTATTGATATACCGTATGTCGATTGACATTGATCAGATTGTATTGTGATTTGATATTGATCAGAACAGGTATTGAATTGAGTTGTTTATTGATATTATACCTGTTCGATATTGTTATTACCAGATTGGGAATGGACCGAGATAGAGTCGGGACTTCTTCTTCTTCTGAGTGAGAAGATAAATGTATAAATTAATGTTGAGTTGGGATTGCACAACTCGAGGGAGGTTTGACTCGAGTTTCCCTAAATCACATACTGTACCTTATTGCATTGATATTTGCATTGAGTTGATTGATATACTTGTTCTCTTGATATTAGATAACAGGTATTAGATGAGTTATCTTGTGACAGAAGTGCCGGATAGTGGTGGTATTCGGCACATTGCACGATGTCTCAAGATAGGATATTAGCGATAGAGCTACAGTCCTTGACGGTTAGGTCAGGACACTGGATGTTTGGTTATATCGAGTAATGGAATCTATTACGGAATTCGATATAGGAACACCATATTTGGTTATATCGAGTAAAGGGTATTGGAATTCTTCTATTACGGAATTCGATATAGGAATACCAGGGCACTGGTTATATCGAGTAATAGAGATTATGTTTCCATCCTTTACGGAATTCGATATAGGAATACCACATCTGGAAACCGGGATCCCTAGACTAGGATTGAGTCTAGTCTAAAACGTGGAGTCACGAGCTTGAGTGACAATTATATTGATTGATATTGATGGATGTTGATTATGTTCCTGAATATGGTTCATGTCCTTTTATGTTCCGGATATTGGTACATATTTAGAATAGAAATTATTCTTGATACTGATCAGGTTCCAGATGTTGGTCCATGTCTAGAATAGGAATTATTCTTGATATTGAATTATGTTCCTGATATTGGTACATGTTTAGAATAGGAATTATTCTTGATATTGATTATGTTCCTGAATAGGATACATTTTTAGAACTTGAATTAGTATTGTATTGATTCATGTTCTGATCTGATACATGTTAGAATTATCCGTTATATGCTTTTATATTGTTTATATGATTGCATGTATACATGATTTATACTGAGAATGTAATTCTCACCGGAGTTATCCGGCTGTTGTCTTGTCTGTATGTGTGCATGGCAACAGGTGGGATAGGAGCGGGGTCAAGACGAGAACGAGGCTGGATTAGATAGTGTGGAGATCCGGGCTTCAGAAGCAACTTAGGATTCAGCACCGACATGTAGTTGAACCTAGTTGGATTATTGTAGATGACATCAGATTTGTATGTTCATGTTTAACATGTAATTTGATTTTAATTACATTACGTTTCCGCTTTGCATTTTAAAAGAAAAATTTTTAGACCCTGTTTATTATGAATGATTAAATATTCCTAAAGACGATTAAGGAATGGATTAGCGTCCGGGTCCCCACAACAGGTGGTATCAGAGCTGTAGGTCCTTGAACTGTAGGTTCCTTAGCACTGAGATAGAAAAGAGTGAGCGGGGTAGAATGTGTTTTCTTTCCTGCTTTTGATTGCTAGCATGTGATATAGTATTATGTTGATTTACATTGAGTATGCTAGCATGCCAGCATGTTTTATTGCGTTTAAATGTACGTTACCTGAATATCTGAATTGATTTGGTAATATATCTGATTTGAAAATAAATCAGAACCAATTTTGATCAGAAGGTAAGCTGATCAGAAAGGGATTGAGATTGATTATCTCCTGTGATTACTGACTCCTGTGATCATCAGATATACCTCGTAGAAGAATTTCAGAAAGGGGTAGTACTTCGTCTGATCAGATAGATGTATCAGAAATTCAGATGAAAACTAAATTGAAAGAGTTTCAGTTATTTCAGCCGCCGATTCTGAGTGGTATCGGGACGTCTGAAGAGTATGAGAACTGGTTGGATGACATAGAAATAATGTTCGAATTACTTAATTGTACAGATGAACAAAGAATTAAACTGGTATTCCCTCAGTTACGAGAAGCTGCCCGAAGTTGGTGGATTACACCCAAAGGAGTACTAGAACTGAGAGGTTCCCGAGGATTTCAGGGAGCTGGATCATCTGGATATGGTGATCAAGAACAGACCCAGGACACACTTGATGATATAGTGGCAGGTATTGTTCCTCTATGATTATGATGCATATGTATTGATATATACTAATGCATTCATTATGATTATCCTTGATTGGGTGGCACTGATATATGCTTTACTTGTTGGTTTTGTATCTACTGTAGTATTGCTTCTTTACCTTTTGGAGAAAGAATTTGATATCAGTGATATTCTGTGGGATATGATATACTGCAGTAAGTTGAAAATGAGATTGAATTAGACTAGATTGTACTTGTATTGTCTGATGATGACTGCATAATGGATATTGATATATTGAACAAGTACAGAGCAATTATAGAGTCTTGCCAGGAGATGGTAAGATTCGGACCTGAACTGGCCAATGAATAAATGATATACGGTAAGGATTCTTGATTTTGAATTCCTTGATATCTGTATTGTTTATGATTCGATGACTATCGAAAGGAATGGAATAATCCCTTATGTATTCAGTTGATGACTGAAGTGGAGCTTATCAGGGATTGATTTACTAATAGCAGGAAGTTTGCTACAGTCTTTCAGATGAGATTTCTGGTTGTCCTGGATTAGGAAGAATGATTTCAGCCTTGATTTGATACCATGTATTGGTTTCATTATATAATTTGTATAGACTGATACTGATTGAACTGAAAGAATTGAGATATCAGTTGAAAGAATTATTGTCTAAGAGTTAGAGTTACATTTGAATATATGTTTCTCTGGAAAGTATTTCAGTTCCGATTATGGGTTGATGAATCCTGTGTTCCGCAATATTCTGAAGACATTATGCTCGTTTTATCTATGACATTTTGATATATTCGTAGCGTATGATTAAATTGAATATTCTGGGAACTGAGATTGTGGTATACAGAATTGTTCAGATATGAAGCTCGATTGTAACAGATTTTGCTCAGAGTCTATGATATCTGAAGATAGTATACTGACTGGATTATAGTACTGTTGAGACAGGGATCAATGACTGAGAATTACATTGATATGGCAGAATGTCAGAGATATCAGAAATATCAGAAATTGCGTCTTATGCAGTCAGTAGATCAGTATTGTGTATTGATATTCTGAATCTGATCCGATATTATTACCACTCTGAGTCTGTGTTTAATATCGATTGTTATGAACCGTTGAGATTATATACAGTTCAGTCGAGTCAGAACTGATTTTGAGGATTTAAAGCAGTTCAGAAGTTTGATCAGACTGTCCAGAACTTGATTTTGGTAGTTAGAACTAGTGTGTCAGAGCCGAATACCAGGTAGGTAATATTTTATTTTATATGATTAGCTGATTTGTTTGTGTCAGATATTCGGATTTGAATGACAGGTATTGTCAGATACACACAGTAGTAGAGTCAGTACTATTCTGGTAACAGGAAATGTGTGATAATTCGAATAGACAGTTGTGATATAAACAGATAAAATCAGTTATGTCAGACATTGTATGGAAATGTCTAAATCGCTGACTGATGAAGACAGAAAGATAGAAACCAAGAGATTGATTATCTTGATTATTGATTTCTAAATAGAAATGGGAGTACATTTCTATGGATCTGGTGATGGGATCACCGAAATTTTGCCAAGATTGTACCGGTAGGTAATTATGATTGAATGATTGTTCAAATCTCCCTATGTTATATTGTACAGGATGACGTACAAATATGACCAGACGACTGAGAGGTATGTCGGAAACGGGGGTCAGATTGTATTAGATGCCAAAGTTGATTTTATCAGACTGTGATATTCGTTTGATTTTGTACTTTTGGCTGAGTGTACAGCATGATTGTTCATCTATGATTTATAGATTGAAGGATAGTCAGAGTGAACTATCCTGATACTAGAGGATATCCAGGAAATGTAGTGCTTGATTTTAGCACTAGTGGACATGATTCATTGTCGCTTGTGAATTATTGTACAATAATAGCTATTAGATGAGTATCGAAATAGCTTCTAGTCAAGGTATTGTACAATGAGAACTGCTATTTTCCTTCGTATGGGAATGATATAGCAGTAATGCTTAAGGGCAGATTTGTTAAGATCAGAAATCTGATAAGGAAAATGAGACTGAATCAGAAGAAATGAGGATAGCTCAGAATGCATAGACTAAATAAACCAACATCGGATGATGACGATTGGTAGTTGAAGCTAAAGATTGTATATATCTTTGCTTGAGATAAACAGGTTTGATAACAGCTGATGGTCCTGATAGGTGATGAGCTGTAGATTGGTTTATACGGATGTTGTATAACCAGTAATGCGAGATTGATTCTGTCAGAAGAACTGGAGAAGAAGTATTATGACATTATACTTCGTGAATTCTTATTCCAGACTGGAATCAGATATTTGAGTTTTGGTTTAAACTCTGTACACATTTCTTCTGATATATCTGAATTGATTGTTGTGAGTTCGAGGGCGAACTCAGATCTAAGAGGGGGAGAAATGTAATGCCCAAGAATTAATCACTGTAATTAACGATGATTGATTTATCATTTCATGTGATTATGACGGGATTAATCGGGACACCGAGAAACGTATTCAGAACGAAATTATGTAATGTGCAGTGTGAGCAGCACCGCACCCGCGGCCTAGGAAGCACCGCACCCGCGGTTGGGCTTCGGGATATATTGCGCATCGATGCAGTAGCAAGACCGCACCCGTGCCAGAAACTGGACCGCACCCGCGGTGTGGGAGCGCACCCGCGGTGCAGCAACGACCGCACCCGCGGTGTTGCGTGTTGCGCGGAAAATGAGCCACTTGCCATGATGCATGCGCGAGTTGTCTAGATATATATATAGACATGCAAGTCGGTTTTCAGAACCTAAAATCGAGAAAAGGGTCTGAAGAAGAAAGGAGAAAATCCTTACTCCTTTTGTGAGAAATCCGTCCATCAGATTTTAAATCCGACTTCAGTACCGAGTTCCTATCAACGTAGGCTACGACTGGACGTAAGTTATGCTACGTTTTGACATGTTTTGAAATTAGACTATGGTCAGAATTGAATAGGATTCATATATGATGTTCTTGTCATGTTAGACATCATAGAATCGAAGTCAGATTAAAGAACGGACTGTTTATGTAATTGTTATGATTTTTGGAATCAATTTGACTGAGAATTCATATCGGATATGTATTGTTATTGAGATTATGACTGGTATCGATATTGATTATGAGTTCTGGTATTATATCCGTGACGTTTGGACTGACGGGATTATCGAGACAGTATTGTTATGCCGTCGAAACATCAGTTGATTGAAATTGATCAGAGTCGGTATTGATTTAGATTGTATTGATATACCGTATGTCGATTGACATTGATCAGATTGTATTGTGATTTGATATTGATCATAACAGGTATTGAATTGAGTTGTTTATTGATATTATACCTGTTCGATATTGTTATTACCAGATTGGGAATGGACCGAGATAGAGTCGGGACTTCTTCTTCTTCTGAGCGAGAAGATAAAGGTATAAATTAATGTTGAGTTGGGATTGCACAACTCGAGGGAGGTTTGACTCGAGTTTCCCTAAATCACATACTGTACCTTATTGCATTGATATTTGCATTGAGTTGATTGATATACTTGTTCTCTTGATATTAGATAACAGGTATTAGACGAGTTATCTTGTGACAGAAGTGCCGGATAGTGGTGGTATCGCCCCGACACATTGCACGATGTCTCAAGATAGGATATTAGCGATAGAGCTACAGTCCTTGACGGTTAGGTCAGGACACTGGATGTTTGGTTATATCGAGTAATGGAATCTATTACGGAATTCGATATAGGAACACCATATTTGGTTATATCGAGTAAAGGGTATTGGAATTCTTCTATTACGGAATTCGATATAGGAATACCAGGGCACTGGTTATATCGAGTAATAGAGATTATGGTTCCATCCTTTACGGAATTCGATATAGGAATACCACATCTGGAAACCGGGATCCCTAGACTAGGATTGAGTCTAGTCTAAATCGTGGAGTCACGAGCTTGAGTGACAATTATATTGATTGATATTGATGGATGTTGATTATGTTCCTGAATATGGTTCATGTCCTTTTATGTTCCGGATATTGGTACATATTTAGAATAGAAATTATTCTTGATACTGATCATGTTCCAGATGTTGGTCCATGTCTAAAATAGGAATTATTCTTTATATTGAATTATGTTCCTGATATTGGTACATGTTTAGAATAGGAATTATTCTTGATATTGATTATGTTCCTGAATAGGATACATTTTTAGAACTTGAATTAGTATTGTATTGATTCATGTTCTGATCTGATACATGTTAGAATTATCCGTTATATGCTTTTATATTGTTTATATGATTGCATGTATACATGATTTATACTGAGAATGTAATTCTCACCGGAGTTATCCGGCTGTTGTCTTGTCTGTATGTGTGCATGGCAACAGGTGGGATAGGAGCGGGGTCAAGACGAGAACGAGGCTGGATTAGATAGCGTGGAGATCCGGGCTTCAGAAGCAACTTAGGATTCAGCACCGACATGTAGTTGAACCTAGTTGGATTATTGTAGATGACATCAGATTTGTATGTTCATGTTTAACATGTAATTTGATTTTAATTACATTACGTTTCCGCTTTGCATTTTAAAAGAAAAATTTTTAGACCCTGTTTATTATGAATGATTAAATATTCCTAAAGACGATTAAGGAATGGATTAGCGTCCGGGTCCCCACAATGAGTGAGTATTGACTTGTGCAAAACTTGATATGAGTTATGTAAGGCTCGAGAATTATCGGTTGTTATTGATGCTAGACTTGAAGCCGTAAGAATGCATGACATTTAAATGAGAATTTTGAATGAATGGTCGAAGCTACACTGCACCTGCGGTGCTAGGAATATCGCACCCGCGGTGCATTGAGAAGAAATTGGTGAATTTGTGCGAAGCCACACCGCACCCGCGGTGTTGACAAGACCGCACCCGCGGTGGTGAGACCGCACCCGCGGTCTAAGTGCTACATTTTTGGATGAACTCGCCGTGAGCACAGCGCACCCGCGGTGCAAGAGGAGCGCACCCGCGGTGCTGCATGCGAATTGCCACCTTCGATTTTTATGTTGACACGTGGCATGCTATATAAATACCTTGCATTGACACTTCATTTCATCATCTTCAGAAGGCAAGAACCGAGAACTCCCCTCTAAATTCCTCAAGTTCTTCATGGCTTTAAATTGAGCTTGTGCATGATTTAGCCATTTGATTTTAATTCCGAGTCCGGATTATTGATCCTTGCAGCATTGGCAACGAAAGGATGTAAGTATTATACATTTTCAGCATGGTTCGAAACATATGTGTTGGAGAATTTATGATTTTGTTGAAGATATGTGTTCTTGATAGTATGAGCTTGATATATTCACTACCGAATCGAATTATGGATGTCATATGCTATGGGTTCGATTTTCCAGCATACATGGATCGAGTATATGCAGATTTCAGAATATATATGGATGTCTTGATGAGATTAGGAATGAATTATGATTGTGTATTATTGTTGGAGTTGATCGGTATTGCGAGATTACGCTGTTATGCCGTCAATTTGTACCGATACTAATTATTGATTATTCCAAGACTTGCTTGAGTGGTGTTTTGTTATAGAACATTTGTATATTGCCATTTCAGATTTAAAGTGACAGGTTTGACATTTGATTCGAGATCTTGACAGACAGTGCGACAAGAAATGTATAATTCATGTGGTCACGGGATTGCACAACTCGATTCAGAATTGATACGTGTTTCCCTAAATCACATACTAGATTGTTATTACATTTCATTATGTAATGCCTTGTTTATTGATTTATAGTCGAGTCCTAAGATAGGAGATATTGGCAGACTTGCCAAAACTAGACGTTTCGGTGTGTATCGACGCATAGGAGTAGATTTGCTCTAGTGTAGACCCTCGATACAGAGTTGACCGAAGTCTAGGAATAAGACGTACCGTCGCCCCGATTGGTGGATAAAGGCCGCTCGAGTTAGAGACTAGTATCTGCGATGTGAGTACCATGTTTCATTGGTAGGGGACATTGTGATGTCCGAGCGTGCAGATAGGTGCTCCTGGTAGAGTGCACTGAACAACCCTCTATAAAGGACTTTCCAAGTGGTTCTCACTTATCGAGTGGAAAAGTCCTAGTTTATGGTTGTACACCATTAGTCCTTATGACCCGAGACAACATTGAGACTCTATATGCTAGCGTTTCACTTTGACTTGTTTACCGACTCTTATGGGGTCATCAGGTGGCAAGGTTGGGTGTTACGGCGAAACATATAGGAGTCGATGCATTGTAGCCGGGGATTCACCGCTTACCTACGGGTATGGATATCCTATGTGTTTTTCATGTATGTGTGGGTTGAAATCTCTGATCAGAGTATGGTGGTAATTATGAAAGGGGTTTCATAAATTACACCATCGATGCAACCACAACATGACACATAGTATCGATTCATTGACAACTCTCGATAAACCAATAGTTGTCGAATCGGTCGGGATATATGAGTTGAAGGGACCGTACTGTACGCTAACCATAATTGAATGGTTCTTGCAGGCACTATCATGTGATACCTAGGGAATCACGTAAGCGATGCTGCTAGGCGTTTAACGTGATTGGTTGGGTACTATCAGACTTGAGTTCTGACGTCCTTACTATCAAGGAGTTGATAAGTAAGAATGGAGCAATTGGGGTATGCTCGAATAAGGACATGCTTAGTCCGAATCACATAGAGATGTGAACCCACGGCTAGTTGTATCAATGAACCATTGAGGGCCACACAAGTACTGGCTTTGTAAATCCCGATGAGAAGTAAAATAGTTCAATGTGTTGAACGGCTTATAAATGTGTTTATAAGCGTTAAGAAAAATAGAAGTATGACTTCTAAGAGAGAAATATAAATTTTAATTTATGGAAGTGTTCCTAAGATTAAAATTTGGCCAAGTAAATAATGTAGTTGAAAATTGTGATTTTCATAAACATTATTGTGGACTAAATAAAATTAATTCAAGTGTTGAATTAATTAAACACTAGTAGACCTAGTAGAGTCTAAATAATTAAATTAATTCAAGTGTTGAATTAATTAAATAATATTGAGTCTTGTAGAGCTCAATTAAAATAATTATTTAACTAGTGGGACTTGAATAAATTCAAGTAGTATTTAATTAATCTCAAATGTGTTTGAGATAATTAAAATTTAGTCTATGGTTTTTAATGTGTTAAAAACTATATTGTATGCATGTCATTCTAGGGTTTGCATGCTTTGGGGAGGTGAAGGGTTGGAGACTAGGCATGCAACTTTTTGTTGCTTTTGAGAGTTGCTTTTCTCACAACCTAGACTCAACTTCTCTCCCTCATTCATACTCTACCTTGGCCGAAAAAATTGGGGCTTTTTCTCTCAAATATTTTTCTTCTTTGTTCTTCATTTTTGTTGGAGAAACAAAAATCTTTTCATTGAAAAATCTTCTAGTTGACGTAGGTGACAGACCGTCTTATCATACCGGGATCCCTAGATTAGAATGAATCGAGTCGCGAGCATTCGAGGTTGCTACAGATTGTATTTCATTTTCATGTTTTTTAGCTTTCATTCATGTTTACTGATATATGCTATGCCTTTTGTACATGATTATGGACATTGGCATGCATCCATGTTTTATACTGGGATATGTTCTCACCGGAGTGTTATCCGGCTGTGTCGTGTCTGTATGTGTGCATGGCAACAGGTGGGGCAGGATCTGGGTCTCGAGCTAGATGAGAGATTGACGATAGCGTGGAGATCACTGGGCGTTGCAGATTTCTAGTGTTTTCCTTTTGACTTGTACTACTTATGTTGTAGTTGGGATTTGAACACTAGCGTATGATTTTACCAAACAGACATGTATGTATATTATGTTGTTTATTTAATATCAAGACATGATATGCTTTAGTTATACATTTAAATTAATGTTAAAAGTAAAATTTTGACCCACATTTTCGAACAAAGATCCAATTAAATCCCAAAAGAATTGAGTTAGAGCTCGGATCCCCACAACAGGTGGTATCAGAGCAGTAGGTTCTATAGACTGAGATAGAATAGAATGAGCGGGGTAGATTGAGTCATCTTCCTTGCTTTTGAGATGCTAGCATGATTTATTGCTTTCTCTATTATATGTTGTATTGTTATTTGAATTGATTTACAGCATTTCAAGCCTGAATCAGAACCGATTCTCGATCAGAGTCTATGATCAGAGGAGGGCTGAGACAGATGATATTGATTGTGTACTAATCAGTTTGGTAATCATATTTATGCCGCCTAGACGTATACCACAGCCAGAGCAGGGTAGCACGTCCGGTGCACAGATGGATGTTACCGCTACACCGATGGAGACCTTATTGAAGAGATTTCAGTCTTTCCATCCGCCTACCTTGAAGGGCACAGAGAATGCAGTAGAGTGCAAGAGCTGGCTCGATGATATCGAGATGTTGTTTGAGTCTTTGGCATATACTGATGAGCGACGTGTGAAACTGATAGGGCATCAGATGCAAGAGGTTGCCAAGAGCTGGTGGTTGACTACGAAGAGAGCCTTGGAGCACCGAGGCATTGACATCACATGGAAAGTCTTCAAAGATGAGTTCTATCAGCGCTTCTTCCCCGTTTCCTACCGAAAAGATAAAGGAGCTGAATTTGCGAATTTAAAACAGGGACAGTGGAACATCGAGGAGTAGGTTGCTAAATTTTCTGCATTGCTACGATTTGCACCGCATGTAGCAGGGAACGACGAGGCAGTGGCTGATCAGTTTATCAACGGGCTGAACCCCGATGTTTTTACTTTGGTGAACACGGGAAGGCCTAGTACTTTTTGAGAGGCACTGAACAGAGCTAAGGGAGCAGAGGCTGGCTTGATCAGGCAGCGAGGCGCTTCCTACGGTGTTCAGGGGCAGAGACCGCCACAGCCTACTACCGTACAGTTTCCACCACCTCCTCCTCGTTTTTACAGTGGAGCTAGTGGTAGTGGCAAGAAGGAATTTCTGAAAGCTAAGGGCAAGCAGTTTAAGAAGTCCGGGAGTAGTTCATCGAGTTCGAGTGGATCTCGACAGAGAGGTCAGGGTTCAGATTACAGTGGCGTGTATTGTAGCTCGTGTGGAGGACGACATACGACGGAGCAGTGTCAAGGAGTTATGGGACGCTGCAACATCTGTAGGCAACAGGGACACTTTGCTAGAGTTTGTCCCCAGAGAGGTGCACAATGATTCCAGAGCACAGGATCATCAGCACCAGCGCCACAGATGGAGAGACAGGCATCTTTTGTACACTCCTTCCAGCCACCCTCCACACAGACTCAGCAGAGACCAGGAGGTAGTCAGACGGTGAGTCAGCCTCCCCGACAGCAGGCACTTGTTTTTGCCCTGACAGAGGAGCAGGCGCAGGAGGCGCCAGATGACGTCATTGCAGGTAACTGTTTTCTTTGCGGTTATCCTGCATATGTGTTGATTGACAGAGGTGCATCTCATACATTCATCTCTGAACATTTTGCATTGAGACATGCATTGCCTGTTGAGTCGATGTCTACGGTAGTGTCTATAGCTTCTCCGTTGGGGAGTGGGTTGATATCGGTGACTACTGTTAGGCACTGTATGCTTCAGTTTGAGGGGCATGAGATTGATCTTGATTGTGTAGTACTTGGTTTAGCTGATTTTGACTGTATAGTTGGTATAGACATGTTGACCAAGTACAGGGCCACTGTAGATTGTTTCTACAAGATTGTCAGATTCAGACCCGAGATGACAGATGAGTGGAAATTCTACCGCAAGGGTTCCAGATCTCGGATTCCCTTAGTATCTGCTCTGACTATGAGTAGATTGCTTCAGAGAGGAGCAGAGGGCTTTCTCGTATATTCAGTAGATCTACTGAAGTCGAGCCCAGCATTGGCAGATTTGCCAGTGGTTTGCGAGTTTGCAGATGTTTTTCCTGATGAGATTCCAGGGTTGCCTCCAGTTCGAGAGGTTGATTTCAGCATTGATCTGGTCCCAGGCAGTGTTCCTATCTCGAGAGCTCCGTATAGGATGGTACCGATAGAGCTGAAAGAGTTGAAAGCACAGTTGGAAGATCTTCTGTCCAAGGGGTACATTAGACCGAGTGTATCACCTTGGGGTGCTCCGGTGCTATTCGTTCGAAAGAAAGATGGTTCGATGCGACTGTGTATTGATTATAGGCAGTTGAACAAGGCAACAGTGAAGAACAAGTATCCTTTGCCTCGCATCGACGATTTGTTTGATCAGCTACAGGGATCTTCTATATACTCGAAGATTGATTTGAGATCAGGGTATCATCAGCTCCGAGTTAGAGACGTTGATATTCCGAAGACTGCATTCCGAACCAGGTATGGGCACTACGAGTTTATTGTTATGCCTTTTGGTTTGACGAATGCACCTGCGGTGTTTATGAGTTTGATGAACCGCATTTTTCAGAGATATTTAGATGATTTTGTGATTGTGTTTATTGACGACATTTTGGTGTATTCGAAGAATTTGACTGAGCATGCAGATCACCTGAGGATTGTATTGAAAACTTTGAGAAATGAGCAGTTGTATGCCAAACTGTCCAAGTGTGAATTCTGGCTGAGACAGGTTGTCTTCTTGGGTCACATTATATCTGGAGATGGTATTGCGGTAGATCCGAGTAAAGTTGAGGTTGTTATCAGTTGGCCGAGACCGACTTCTGTGCCTGAGATACGCAGTTTCATGGGTCTAGCCGGGTATTATCGTCGTTTTATCCGAGATTTCTCCAGTATAGCAAAGCCTATCACCCAGTTGACACAGAAGAACATGCCATTTGTGTGGTCAGAAGATTGTGAAGCTAGTTTTATTGAGCTGAAGAAGAGGCTGACTAGTGCGCCTGTCTTGACGATTCCTACCGGTACAGGTGAGTTCGTTGTATATTGTGACGCATCTCACAGAGGACTAGGGTGTGTTCTTATGCAGCGAGGGCACGTGATAGCGTATGCCTCTAGACAGCTGAAGCCACACGAGACCCGCTATCCGATTCATGATCTTGAGTTGGCAGCGATCGTATTTGCATTGAAGATCTGGCGTCATTATCTGTATGGCGAGAAATTTGAGATCTATTCCGATCATAAGAGCCTGAAGTATCTCTTTTCTCAGTCAGAGTTGAACATGAGGCAGCGACGATGGCTTGATCTGCTGAAAGATTTTGATTGCGAGATCAAATACCATCCAGGAAAGTCGAATGTAGCGGCAGACGCCTTGAGTCGAAAGGTATGTGCTCTTTCCTTATCGACTGTAGGTGTATCGAATTTAGTAGAAGATTGTTGCTTGTCCAGATTGACATTTGATACAGATAGTAGGCCGTTGCGACTTGCTGTGATTCAGATTGAGCCAGATTTGATTTTGAGGATCAAAGAAGCGCAGAGAATCGATCCGAGCGTTCAGAAATCGATTGATATGGTCAGAACTGGTCATATATCAGAGTATCAGGTTAGAGATTCTGTTCTGTATGTGAATAACCGCTTAGTTGTGCCAGAGGTTCCAGAATTGAGACGACAGATCATGTCAGAGGCACACTGTAGTCGGTTCAGCATTCATCCTGGTGGCAGGAAGATGTACAATGATTTGAAGACGCAATTCTGGTGGAAGCAAATGAAAACAGACATTGCAGAATTTGTGTCTAAATGTCTGAATTGCCAGCAGGTGAAGGCAGAAAGAAAGAAGCCCGGAGGATTACTTCAGAGTTTGTCTGTTCCTGAATGGAAATGGGACTACATTTCCATGGATTTCGTGACGAAATTACCTCGATCTTCGCGGGGCTGTGACGCCATTTGGGTTGTGATAGACAGACTGACCAAATCAGCGTGCTTTATTCCGTACAGGATGACCTATCGACACGATCAGATGGCAGAGTTGTATGTCAGAGAGGTCGTCAGATTGCATGGTGTGCCGAAGTCGATCGTATCAGATCATGATCCACGATTCACTTCTCACTTTTGGCACAGCTTACAGCAGGCTTTGGGTACGACTTTACACCTGAGCACTGCTTATCATCCTCAGACGGATGGACAGTCAGAGCGGACTATCCAGAATTTAGAGGACACGCTGAGAGCTGTAGTACTAGACTTTGGTACTAGTTGGCAAGATTCATTGCCGTTGTGTGAGTTTTCATACAGCAACAGCTATCAGACTAGCATTGAGATGGCACCGTTCGAAGCTTTATACGGAAAGAAGTGCAGATCTCCGTTGTACGGGGATGATATCTCCGAGGTACCAGAGTTGGGACCTGATATGATTCGTGAGATGACCGAGAAAGTGAAGATCATTCAGAAGAGAATGAAGACGGCACAAGATAGGCAAGCGAAGTATGCCAATATCAGACGGAGACCGTTAGTGTTTGATCAGGGAGACAGAGTATTTTTGAAGATTTCACCTTTCAGAGGAGTTGTCAGATTTGGCAAGCGTGGGAAGTTGTCTCCTAGATACGTCGGTCCGTACGAGATCCTTGAGAAGATTGGCGATCGAGCTTACAGACTTGCTCTTCCTCCTTCATTGTCTGATATACATGACGTTTTTCATGTATCGATGTTGCGCAGATACATGCCAGATAATTCCCATGTCATTCAGCCTGATGAAGCCGAGTTAGATCAGACTTTGAGCTATACAGAAAGACCGATACAGATTCTTGATTGGAAAGAGAAACAACTTAGAACCAAGACCATTCCGCTTGTGAAGGTTCAGTGGAGTCGTCATGGCATCGAGGAAGCAACTTGGGAGACAGAGTCTGAGATGAGACAGAGGCATCCCGTACTATTCAGTTGATGTAAGTATTTTGATAGTTCGATTTTACTGCTTTTGTATATACTTGCATGATTACTGATTTACAAGTTCGAGGACGAACTCCGATCTAAGAGGGGGAGAAATGTAAGGACTCGAGAATTATCGGTTGTTATTGATGCTAGACTTGAAGCCGTAAGAATGCATGACATTTAAATGAGAATTTTGAATGAATGGTCGAAGCTACACTGCACCTGCGGTGCTAGGAATACCGCACCCGCGGTGCATTGAGAAGAAATTGGTGAATTTGTGCGAAGCCACACCGCACCCGCGGTGTTGACAAGACCGCACCCGCGGTGGTGAGACCGCACCCGCGGTCTAAGTGCTACATTTTTGGATGAACTCGCCGTGAGCACAGCGCACCCGCGGTGCAAGAGGAGCGCACCCGCGGTGCTGCATGCGAATTGCCACCTTCGATTTTTATGTTGACACGTGGCATGCTATATAAATACCTTGCATTGACACTTCATTTCATCATCTTCAGAAGGCAAGAACCGAGAACTCCCCTCTAAATTCCTCAAGTTCTTCATGGCTTTAAATTGAGCTTGTGCATGATTTAGCCATTTGATTTTAATTCCGAGTCCGGATTATTGATCCTTGCAGCATTGGCAACGAAAGGATGTAAGTATTATACATTTTCAGCATGGTTCGAAACATATGTTTTGGAGAATTTATGATTTTGTTGAAGATATGTGTTCTTGATAGTATGAGCTTGATATATTCACTACCGAATCGAATTATGGATGTCATATGTTATGGGTTCGATTTTCCAGCATACATGGATCGAGTATATGCAGATTTCAGAATATATATGGATGTGTTGATGAGATTAGGAATGAATTATGATTGTGTATTATTGTTGGAGTTGATCGGTATTGCGAGATTACGCTGTTATGCCGTCAATTTGTACCGAGACTGATTATTGATTATTCCAAGACTTGCTTGAGTGGTGTTTTGATATAGAACATTTGTATATTGCCATTTCAGATTTAAAGTGACAGGTTTGACATTTGATTCGAGATCTTGACAGACAGTGCTACAAGAAAGGTATAATTCATGTGGTCACGGGATTGCAAAACTCGATTCAGAATTGATACGAGTTTCCCTAAATCACATACTAGATTGTTATTACATTTCATTATGTAATGCCTTGTTTATTGATTTATAGTCGAGTCCTAAGATAGGAGATATTGGCAGACTTGCCAAAACTAGACGTTTCGGTGTATCGACGCATAGGAGTAGATTTGCTCTATGTGTAGACCCTCGATAAAGAGTTGACCGAAGTCTAGGAATAAGACGTACCGTCGCCCCGATTGGTTGAGTAGGTGACAGACCGTCTTATTCATTCCGGGATCCCTAGATTAGAAATGAATCGAGTCGAGAATTAGAGGTTGAATACAGATTTGTATTCATTTTCATGTTTTAGATTTTGATTCATGTTACTTGATATATGCTATGCTTTTGTACATGATTATGACATTGCATGCATCCATGTTTTATACTGGGATATGTTCTCACCGGAGTTATCCGGCTGTTGTCGTGTCTGTATGTGTGCATGGCAACAGGTGGGGCAGGATCTGGGTCTCGAGCTAGATGAGAGATTGACGATAGAGTGGAGATCACGGGCGTTGCAGATTTCTAGTGTTTTCTTTTTGACTTGTACTACTTATGTTGTAGTTGGGATTTGAACACTAGCGTATGATTTTACCAAACAGACATGTATGTATATTATGTTGTTTATTTAATATCAAGACATGATATGCTTTAGTTATACATTTAAATTAATGTTAAAAGCAAAATTTTGACCCACATTTTCGAACAAAGATCCAATTAAATCCCAAAAGAATTGAGTTAGAGCCCGGATCCCCACAAGTTGTGTTTATTGATTTATATTCGAGTCCTGAGATAGGAGATATTGGCAGATCGGCCAAAACTAGACGTTTCGGTGTATCGACGCATAGTAGTAGAGTTTCTCTATGTCTAGACCCTCGATACAGAGTTGACCGAAGTCTAGGAATAAGACGTACAGTCACCCCGAGTGGTTGGGTAGGTGACAGACCGTCTTATTCAAACCGGGATCCCTAGATTAGAAATGAGTCGAGTCAAGATTTAAATGTTGAATACAGATTTGTATTCTTTTACATGTCTTAGATTATAATTCATGTTAATTGATATATGCCATACTTTTGTACTTGATTTAATTACATTGCATGCATCCATGTTTTATACTGGGATTTGTTCTCACCGGAGTTATCCGGCTGTTGTCGTGTCTGTATGTGTGCATGGCAAAAGGTGGGGCAGGATCTGGGTCTCGAGCTAGATAAGAGATTGATGATAGCGTGGAGATCTCGGGCGTTGAAGATTTCTAGTGTTTGCTTATTAGACTTGGACTACTTATGTTGTAGTTGGTATTTAAACACTAGCGTATGATTGTACTAAACAGACTTGTATGTACATGATGTTGTTTAATTATTATAAAGACATGTTATGCTTTAATTATACATTTGAATTAATGTTAAAAAGCAAAATTTTGACCCACATTTTCGAGCAAATATCCCATAAATCCCAAAAGAATTGAGTTAGAGCCCGGGTCCCCACAACAGGTGGTATCAGAGCAGTAGGTTCTGTAGACTGAGATAGAATAGAATGAGCGGGGTAGATCGAGTCATCTTCCAAGCTTTTGAGATGCTAGCATGATTTATTGCTTTCCTTATTGTATGTTGTTGTATTATCTGAATTGATTTACAGCATATACTGGTCAAGCCTGAATCAGAACCGATTCTCGATCAGAGGTTATGATCAGAGGAGGGCTGAGACAGATGATATTGATTGTGTACTAATCAGTTTGATAATCAGATTTATGCCGCCTAGACGGATACCACAGCCAGAGCAGGGTAGCACATCAGGTGCACAGATGGATGTTACCGCTACGCCAATGGAGACCTTACTGAAGAGGTTTCAGTCTTTCCATCATCCTACACTGAAGGGCACAGAGAGTGCAGTAGAGTGCGAGAGCTGGCTTGATGATATCGAGATGTTGTTTGAGTCTTTGGCATATACTGATGAGCGACGTGTGAAATTGGTAGGGCATCAGCTGCAAGAGGTTGCAAAAAGCTGATGGTTGACTGCAAAGAAAGCCTTGGAGCACCGAGGCATTGACATTACGTGGAAAGTTTTCAAAGATGAGTTCTATCAGTGCTTCTTCCCCGTCTCTTACCGAAAAGATAAAGGGGCTGAATTTGCGAATCTGAGGCAGGGACAGTGGAACATCGAGGAGTATGTTGCCAAATTTTCTTTATTGCTACGATTTGCACCGCATATGGCAGGGAACGACGAGGCAGTGGCCGATCAGTTCATCAATGGGTTGAATCCGGATGTCTTTACTTTGGTGAACACGGGACGGCCTTATACTTTTTGAGAGGCACTGAACAGAGCTAAGGGAGCAGAGGCTGGCTTGATCAGGCAGCGAGGCGCTTCTTACGGTGTTCAGGGCAGAGACCGACACAGCCTACCGCCGTTCAGTTTCCACCACCTCCTCCTCGCTTCGATAGTGGATCTAGTAGTAGTGGTAAGAAGGAATTTCTGAAGGCTAAGGGCAAGCAGTTTAAGAAATCCGGGAGTAGTTCATCGAGTTCGAGTGGATCTCGACAGAGAGGTCAGGGTTCAGATTACAGTGGTGTATACTGTAGTTCGTGTGGAGGACGACATGCCACGGAGCAGTGTCAAGGAGTTATGGGACGCTGCAACGTCTGTAGGCAACCGGGACACTTTGCCAGAGTTTGTCCCCAGAGAGGTGCACAACGATACCAGAGTACAGGGTCATCAGCACCAGTGCCACAGATGGAAAGACAGGCATCCTCTGTACACTCCTTCCATCCACCATACACACAGACCCAGCAGAGACCAGGAGGTAGTCAGACAGTGAGTCAACCTCCCAGACAGCAGGCTAGGGTATTTGCGCTGACAGAGAGCAGGCGCAGGAGGCACCGGATGACGTCATTGCAGGTAACTGTTTTCTTTGCGGTTATCCTGCATATGTGTTGATAGACACAGGTGCATCACATACATTCATCTCTGAACATTTTGCATTGAGACATTCCTTGCCTGTTGAGTCGATGTCTACGGTAGTGTCTATAGCTTCTCCGTTGGGAAGTGGTTTGATATCTGTGACTACTGTTAGACACTGTATGCTTCAGTTTGAGGGGCATGATATTGATTTAGACTGTGTAGTACTTGGTTTAGCTGATTTTGATTGTATAGTTGGTATAGACATGTTGACCAAGTACAGAGCCACTGTAGATTGTTTCCACAAGATTGTCACATTCAGACCCGAAATGACAGATGAGTGGAAATTCTACGGAAAGGGTTCCAGATCCCGGATTCCCTTAGTATATTCTCTGACTATGAGTAGATTGCTTCAGAGAGGAGCAGAGGGCTTTCTAGTATATTCAGTAGATCTACTGAAGTCGAGCCCAGCATTGGCAGATTTGCCAGTAGTTTGCGAGTTTGCAAATGTTTTCCCTGATGAGATTCCGGGATTGCCTCCAGTCCGAGAGGCAGATTTTAGCATAGATCTTGTGCCAGGCAGTATTCCTATTTCGAGAGCTCCGTATAGGATGGCGCCTATTGAACTGAAGGAATTAAAAGCACAGTTGGAAGATCTCCTGTCCAAGGGATATATCAGACCTAGTGTATCACCTTGGGGTGCTCCGGTGCTTTTTGTTAGAAAGAAAGATGGTTCGATGCGACTGTGTATTGATTACCGACAGTTGAACAAAGCGACAGTGAAGAACAAGTATCCGTTGCCTCGCATCGATGATCTGTTTGATCAGTTACAGGGATCTTCTGTATACTCGAAGATTGATTTGAGATCATGGTATCATCAGCTCAGAGTTAGAGACGTTGATATTCCGAAGACTGCATTCCGGACCAGGTATGGGCACTACGAGTTTATCGTTATGCCTTTCGGTTTGACGAATGCACCAGCAGTATTTATGAGTTTGATGAACCGTATCTTTCAATGATATTTAGACGATTTTGTGATTGTGTTTATTGATGATATTTTGGTGTATTCGAAAAGTCTGACTGAACATGCAGATCATCTGAGGATTGTATTGCGGACTTTGAGAAAAGAACAGTTATACGCCAAATTGTCCAAGTGCGAATTTTGGCTGAAACAGGTTGTCTTTTTGGGGCACATTATATCTGGAAATGGTATTGCAGTAGATCCGAGTAAAGTTGAGGCTGTGATCAGTTGGCCGAGACCGACTTCTGTGGCAGAGATACGCAGTTTCATGGGTCTAGCCGGGTATTATCGTCGTTTCATCCGAGATTTCTCCATTATAGCGAAGCCTATCACCCAATTGACACAGAAGAACATGCCATTTGTGTGGTCCGAAGATTGTGAAGCCAGTTTTGTGGAGTTAAAGAAGAGGCTGACTAGTGCGCCTGTCTTGACGATTCCTTCAGGTACAGGTGAGTTTGTTGTATATTGTGACGCATCTCACAGAGGGCTAGGATGTGTTCTTATACAGTGAGGGCACGTGATAGCGTACGCCTCTAGACAGCTGAAGCCGCACGAGACTCGTTATCCGATTCATGATCTTGAATTGGCGGCGATTGTCTTTGCCTTGAAGATCTGGCGTCATTATCTATATGGCAAGAAATTTGAAATCTATTCCGATCATAAGAGCCTGAAGTAACTCTTTTCTCAGTCAGAGTTGAACATGAGGCAGCGACGATGGCTTGATCTGTTGAAAGATTTTGATTGCGAGATCAAGTACTATCCAGGGAAATTGAATGCCGCGGCAGATGCCTTGAGTCGAAAGGTATGTGCTCTTTCCTTGTCGACAGTAGGTGTATCGAATTTAGTAAAGGATTGTTGCTTGTCTGGATTGACATTTGATACAGAGAGTAAACCGTTGCGACTTGCTACGATTCAGATTGAGCCAAATTTGATTTTGAGGGTTAAAGAGGCACAGAGAACTGATTCGAGCATTCAGAGATCGATTGATACGATCTGAGCTGGTCATATATCAGAGTATCAGGTTAGAGATTCTATTCTGTATGTGAATAATCGTCTAGTAGTGCCAAATGTTCCCGATTTGAAACGACATATTATGTCAGAAGCACACTGTAGTCGGTTCAGCATTCATCCTGGTGGCAGGAAGATGTACAATGACTTGAAGACGCAATTCTGGTGGAAGCAGATGAAGACAGATATTGCAGAATTTGTGTCTAAATGCTTGAATTGCCAGCAGGTGAAGGCAGAAAGAAAGAAGCCCGGAGGTTTACTTCAGAGTTTGTCTATTCCTGAATGGAAATGAGATTACATTTCCATGGATTTTGTGACGAAGTTACCTCGATCTTCACGGGGCTGTGACACGATTTGGATTGTGATAGATAGACTGACCAAATCAGCGTGCTTCATTCCGTACAGAATGACCTATCGACACGATCAGATGGCAGAGTTGTATGTCAGAGAGGTCGTTAGATTGCACGGTGTGCCGAAGTCGATCGTATCAGATCGTGATCCACGATTCACTTCTCACTTCTGGCACAGTTTGCAACAAGCTTTGGGTACGACTCTACACCTGAGCACTGCTTATCATCCTCAGACAGACGGACAGTCAGAGCGGACTATCCGGACTTTAGAGGACATGCTGAGAGCTGTAGTACTATATTTTGGTACTAGTTTGCAAGATTCATTGCCGTTGTGTGAATTTTCATACAACAACAGCTATCAGACTAGCATTGAGATGGCACCGTTCGAAGCCTTATATGGAAAGAAGTGCAGATCTCCGTTGTACTGGATGATATCTCTGAGGTACCAGAATTGGGGCCTGATAGATGACCGAGAAAGTGAAAATCATTCGGAAAAGAATGAAGACAGCGCAGGATAGGCAAGCGAAATACGCCAATATTAGACGCAGACCGTTGATATTTGAGCAGGGAGACAAAGTATTTTTGAAGATTTCACCTTTCAGAGGCGTTGTCAGATTTGGCAAACGTGGAAAGTTTTCTCCTAGATACGTCGGTTCGTATGAGATCCTTGAGAAGATTGGCGATCGAGCTTACAGACTTGCTCTTCCTCCTTCATTGTCCGGTATACATAACGTTTTTCATGTATCGATGTTGCGCAGATATATGCCAGATGATTCTCATTCTCATGTATCGATGTTGTTTAATTAGATTCATTGCTCGTTCTCTATGTTATTCAGCTTGACGAAGCCGAGCTAGATCAGACTCTGAGCTATGTTGAAAGACCGATACAGATTCTTGATCGGAAGGAGAAACAGCTTAGAACCAAGACCATTCCGCTTGTAAAGATTCAATGGAGTCGTCATGGCATCGAGGAAGCAACTTGGGAGACAGAGTCTGATATGAGACAGAGATATCCCGAGCTATTCATATGATGTGAGTCTTCCTTTCAATTTTGATTATACTGTTTTGTATATGATTGCATGATTTGTGGGGACCCGGGCTCTAATTATTTTTCTTGGGATTAAATAGATCATTATTCAAAAACATGGGTCAATTTTTCGCTTTTACATTTAATCAAATTTAATTAAACAAGCATCAATCTTTATTTAATTTACAACATACAAACATAATATACATGTCTTATTCTGTATGTCCTTAACTAACCAGTATTAAAAGACAGTACATAATAAAAGACAACTACTGGTCCATCTGCTACGCCCGTGATCTCCACGCTGACACGATCATCTCTGTCTCGACCCAGATCCTGCCCCACCTGTTGTTATGCACACATACAGACATAACAACAGCCGGAAAACCGGTGAGAACAAATCCCAGTATAAACATGTAAACATGCATATAAACAATCTAAACATGAAACATGCTGATATGAATGTCATTCATATAAAATTATGCAATGCGAATCTAATCATGTCTAGACGCGACTCGACTATAACTCTAGGGATCCTGTTGTGAATAAGACGTCACTGGCTGTCACCTACCCTACCAATCGAGGTGCTGTACGTCTTATTCCTAGACTTCGGCCTGATCTGTATCCACGTCTACAAAGGGGCGGTGATCTTCCCCTAAGCTGAGATATCGCCGAACATCTAGAAGTCTGCCTGATCTCCAGACTGTCCTAACCTAATGCATGAATACAAAATCTGTAAACAAGCATAATCATTCTAATGCAATGCCACATGATCTGTAAACAAAGCATAGCAAGATTTGTATACAAGTTCTATAAACAAATCTATACACAATCATAATCATATCAAGATATAATCAATAAAACAAGTATGTGATTTTGGTTGGGAAACTCTAATGTGATCTCATTTGAGTCGCAAGTCCCCAAACAAAACATGTACTATACCTTTCGTTGTCCAATCGCTGTCACGATCGCCAAGACGAATCTGAAATGAAATGTTGATATACAATCTATCAATCTCTAATCTAAATCAACACATATCCAATTCACTACTTGATCTCGATACAATTTGACGGCATAACGACGTAAATCTCGATACCGGTCAATACAATTCTTAACAGATATCAACACTATCTCATTCTCAATCATTCTCATTCATAATCCAATACAATATCCATCCAAAACACAATAATTCTGCCCCAATAATTCATAAACCATACTGAAATTCATAGGAAATGTATATGATATCATTTCTTTGATCCGTTTACAAATATATCATGCTCAATACGTCAAGAACACAATATAACTATCATATTCTAATTTCCCAAACATCTGAATTTCGAAACTTGTTGAAATTACATAAAACTTACATCACTTTGTAGCTAGTAACGAGAGGAGCTCAAAACCGCAGTCGGATTTGAATTTGGATATCTAAATCTTACAAAAGCACAAGTAAAGGTATAAAGAATGAAGCTTTTCCTCCCTCTGAAATCTCGATTCCTGTTGCTGAAATAAAGAAAATCGAGGCCAACTTATATATATATGCTGCATGGTTTATAATGTTAGAGTAGGTGCCCGTCGAGCCAAGTGTTGGCCGAGTGTTCACAATGAAACTCTATGTATAAGCAATCTTTATTTTAATAATGTTTGAGATTGTTATTATGGCACATATTTATCTGTATACCCATGCTAGTTGCATAGATAAAGCCCTTGAATATACAAATAGTAGAAAGAATATGAGATGCTCATATGATGAGTATCATGAAACTCATATTTGTAATACTGTATATTCTAAACGGTTCCTAGTCGATTCAGCCGCCACTAAGAAGGATATAGGCCGCTAGAGTTCGAGACTAGTATCTGCGATGTGAGTACCATGTTTCATTGGTAGGGGACATTGTGATGTCCGAACATGCAGATAGGTGCTCCTTGTAGAGTGCACTGAACAACCCTCCATAAAAGGAATTTCCAAGTGGTTCTCACTTATCGAGTGGAAATGTCCTAGTTTATGGTTGTACAGAATTAGTCCTTATGACCCGGGACAACATTGAGACTCTATGTGCTAGAATTACACTTTGACTTGTTTACCGACTCTTATGGGGTCATCAGGTGGCAAGGTTGGGTGTTCTGTCGAAACACATAGGAGTCGATGCATTGTAGTCGGGGATTCACCGCTTACCTTCAGGTATGGATATCCTATGTGTTATCATGTGTATGTAGATCGAAATCTCTGGCCAGAGTATGGTGGTAATTATGAAAGGGTTTCATAGATTACACCATCGATGCAACTACGACATGACACATAGTATCGATTCATTGACAACTCTCGATAAACCAATGGTTGTCGAATCGATCGGGATATATGAGTTGAAGAGACCGTACTGTACGCTAACCATAATTGAATGGTTCTTG
Organism: Primulina eburnea; assembly: GCF_022965805.1. Taxonomy (NCBI): domain Eukaryota; kingdom Viridiplantae; phylum Streptophyta; class Magnoliopsida; order Lamiales; family Gesneriaceae; genus Primulina; species Primulina eburnea. The sequence continues at coordinate 40,958,644 of NC_133107.1, read as the reverse complement.
CAGGCACTATCATGTGATACCTAGGGAATCACGTAAGCGATGCTGCTAGGCGTTTAACGTGATTGGTTGGGTACTATCAGACTTGAGTTCTGACGTTCTTATTATCAAGGTGTTGATAAATAAGAATGGAGCAATTGGGGTATGCTCATATAAGGACATGTTTAGTCCGAATCACATAGAGATGTGAACCCACGGCTAGTTGTATCAATGAACCATTGTGGGCCACACAAGTACTAGCTTTGTAAATCCCGATGAGAAGTAAAATAGTTCAATGTGTTGAACGGCTTATAAAGGAGTTTATAAGCGTAAGGAAAATTAGAAGTATGACTTCTATAAAGGAGAAAAATAGTTCAAAGTGTTGAACGGCTTATAAATGTGTTTATAAGTGTAAAGAAAAATAGAAGTATGACTTCTATGAGAGAAATGTAAATTTTAATTTAAGGAAGTGTTCCTATATTAAAATTGGCCAAGTGAATAATGTAATTGAAAATTGTGATTTTCATAAACATTATTATGGACTAAATTAAATTAATTCAAGTGTTGAATTAATTAAACACTAGTGGGCCTAGTAGAGCCCAAATAATTAAATTAATTCAAGTGTTGAATTAATTAAATAATATTGAGTCTTGTAGAGCTCAATTAAAATAATTATTTAACTAGTGGGACTTGGGTAACTTCAAGTAATGTTTAATTAGTCTCAAATATGTTTGAGATAATTAAATTTAGTCCAAAGTTTTTAATTTGATTAAAAACTATATTATATGCATGCATGAGAGGTGAAGGGTTGGAGATTACTTTTTATTAAAATAATGCAAGGCATGCACCTTTTGCTTTTTTTCTTTTCTCACAACCAAGGCAAGGGAATTAAATCATTCTTCCCTCCATTACACATGAGCATGGCCGAAACTCTCCAAGATATTCTCTCCCATTTTTCTCCATTTTTGTGTTCTTCAATTTGTTGAAGAAAACACACTTCTCTTTGAAAAATCCTCAAATATTTCTAGTGCAATATTTGAGGGGATCTACCTAGTTGATTGTGGCTCCAACTTTGTTGTCATACAACAAAGCTCTTCAAGGCATGAAGATCTACAAGCTCCTCCTCCAAATCCTTGAATCACCCTCATTTTGAATAAGATTCAAAATTAATATCAAGCCCGAAAAGGGGAATTATAAATTTGTTTATAATTTCCTTGTCATCCATCGACAATGGGTGCATGATGAACGCTACCCGTACACGGGGCTCGGCTCATATTATTGGGGGAGCTTTGGGTGCCGGAAAGCTGTGACATCCATTGACATGGTGATGTGAACTACGTGGAACTCCCATGATTTCGGCTCATATTATTGGGGGAACTCATGGCGACCGTCCATTAAGGTTCAACATCGATGGGTAAGGCTTGACACGTGAAGATGAACGACGTCATATTATTGGGTCCTAATCAAACGTGAGACAAAAGTTTACGTTAAGGGTTGCATTGTGATGCAATTGGAAACTACCTTTTAGGAATTGTGATTGGCTGATATTATTCGGGATCACAATTCGCTAATTGGACCTTACGTACCTACTGAGGAAAGGAGTTTCCCGTTTTCACTAGAGGGTAGTGAAAGATGTCAAAACAGTGGGAGCAAATATTTATGAAGTAAAAGTCCAAACTTCATATCTTACTAAATATTACACAAAATCCGTAACCTAAGCTCTGATACCACTTGAAAGCGGACCGGTTACGGTGGCCAGAAGCGCAACGGAAGTCAAAAATTTCGGTCACCTCAATTTTGTGCAACAAATACAATAAAACACCCTATGTATGACATTAGTTGTGTTTTATTGTATTTGTTGCACAAAATTGAGGTGACCGAAATTTTCGACTTCCGTTGCGCTTCCGGCCACCGTAACCGGTCCGCTTTCAAGTGGTATCAGAGCTTAGGTTACGGATTTTGTGTAATATTTACGTAATATTATGTTGAGATCGATTTCTTACCGCTTGAGAAATTTTTTGGTGCAAGATTTGATAGGGCCGAAATTTTACAAAACAAAATAAAAAAAAATAAAATTTTTGGGGCTGCCCGAGGGCTGCCCGAGGGGGCTGCCCGAAAATTTCGGGCAGCCGAGGGGCAGCCCAAGGGGCTGCCCGAAATGTGCAGTTTTTAAACAAAAAAAAAAAAATATTTTTGTTGCCGGAATCCGGCGACGGAGCTCCGGCGACGGCGATGACGGCTAGGGTTTCCAAAAGTGTTTTGGACAATCTTAGTGTCATGGGCCTTGAGATGTTGGGCCATTAGATGGTCAACATATTTTGTGAAATTTAAATGGGCCTAAGTATTTTTGTGAAAAATGAGTTTTGGGCCCTTAAGTTTAAATTTACAATTGTTGCACATGTTTTCTCATAAAATAAATAATTGAAGTTGGATTTTAATTATTTATAGTAAATTGTGATTTACAAGAAATTCGATTATAAATAAATCAATTTGAAAGTAGACAAAGGTGTTTGTATACTTTGTTAATTTAATTTATAATTGTGGCGGTTAGTGATTGGATCAAGATATATAATATTGGATCAATTAATTATAGTGATAATTAATTGATGGTGTATGATATGTGATATTATGCATGAAGGATGATCAAAAGCCCAAGCCGAATTTGCTAGGTGTATGCTAGGATATTTGTGTTGTATGATTGTAATAATTATCAATTTAAAGTGGGCTTGGTTTATGGCCCGTTCCCACCCCCCATGAGATGTATCCCTATGTGCCATGGATATTTAATTGTAAATATTAGAATAGGTGAAGATCAAGATTGGAAGATGGTGGCCTTGGTGATTATGAAGATCGAAGACATGTAATATTGGATGCTAATGTAATAATATAGTTGCATTGCATCCCGTGCATTTACCCTAGGATTGGACCTAGGCCCGTGTTTGGCTCACACGGGCCATTAGTGTTGGGGCAATTGATCATCCTTGTACTGTTTTCTATTTATAATATATGCATGATATGTTATAAATAATGAGTATGTGCGTTATTATTATGATAATAACAAAGGTGCATGAATCCGGCAAACATACGATCAAACATGGCGAGCTTTTAAAATAAAATTAATGATGAAACCTTTTTCCCCAGTCGCAATGTTCAAGTCCATAAGGACTTTGCTAGCCATAGCTGCATGGTATGACTATGAGATATGGCAGATGGATGTCAAGACAAACTTTCTTAAATGGGGATTTTAAGAAAGTTATTTACATGTCTTAACCTGAAGGGTTTACATCTATCGGAAGTGAGCATATGGTATGCAAACTTCAGAGATCTATTTATGATCTAAAGCAGGCATCTAGGAGTTGGAACCTCAGATTCGACAGTATAATCAAATAGTTTGATTTACTAAGAATCATGAGGGACCCTATGTGTATAAGAAGGTCAGTGGGAGTGTTGTGACATTCCTGGTGTTATATGTTGATAACATTCTACTCATTGGGAATGATGTAGGAATGTTGCAATCAACAAAGATATGGTTAGCGAGTAAGTTCTCGATGAAGGACTTGGGTGAAGCATCTTTTGTATTGGGATACAGATCTATTGAGATAGATCGAGAAGATTGCTTGGTCTCACCCAGTCCACATACATGGATACCATCGTGAAGCCGTTCTCGATGGATGAGTCCAAGGGAGGACATCTACCAATGTGTCATGGCGTGTCCCTATCCAAGTCTGTCTCCCAAGACTGATGCAGAGATAGTGGCGATGACACGCATTCCGTATGCTTCGGCAATTGGTAGCATCATGTATGGGATGATATCTACACGTCTTGACGTGGCTTTCGCACTAAGTGTAGTGAGTAGATATCAATCGAACCCTGGTCTTCCACACTGGAAAGCTGTGAAAGACATCCTCAAGTAGTTGAGAAGGACCAATAAATTGTTCTTGGTCTATGGGGTGGAGAACTAAAATTGGAAGGTTATACCGACTCTACCTTCCAAAGCGATATCGATCACTCGAAGTCAACCTCTGGTTTTGTATTCATGCTCTATGGTGCTGCTGTCTCTTGGAAGAGTTCCAAGCGAGACAATACTACGGATTCCAGCACAGAGGCCGAATACATTGCTGCATCAGATGCAGCAAGGGAGGCTGTTTGGACAAGGAATTTCGTCCAAGAGTTGGGCGTCATTCCTAATGGAGTTGCTCCTGTCCCGGTGTTGTGTGACAACACGGGAGCTATAGCTCAAGCAAAGGAGCCTAGGTCTCATCAGAAATCCAAACTAGTATTGAGAAAGTACCACATCCTCGGAGAGATTGTGGAAAGAGGAGAAGTGTCTTTTGACAAAGTCGGCTCCGCCGATAATGTTGTTGATCCACTAGCTACGCCTTTACCTGGACCATTATTCGACAAGCATCGCGAATCAATGGGTTTAAAGCATATGGGTAGTTGGCTCTATTGCAAGTGGGAGATTGTTAGAGTAGGTGCCCGTCGAGCCAAGTGTTGGCCGAGTGTTCACAATGAAACTCTATGTATAAGCAATCTTTATTTTAATAATGTTTGAGATTGTTATTATGGCACATCTTTATCTGTATACCCATGCTAGTTGCATACATAAAGCCCTTGAATATACAAATAGTAGAAAGAATATGAGATGCTCATATGATGAGTATCATGAAACTCATATTTGTAATACTGTATATTCTAAACGGTTCCTAGTCGATTCAGCCGCCACTAAGAAGGATATAGGCCGCTAGAGTTCGAGACTAGTATCTGCGATGTGAGTACCATGTTTCATTGGTATGGGACATTGTGATGTCCGAACATGCAGATAGGTGCTCCTTGTAGAGTGCACTGAACAACCCTCCATAAAAGGACTTTCCAAGTGGTTCTCACTTATCGAGTGGAAATGTCCTAGTTTATGGTTGTACAGAATTAGTCCTTATGACTCGGGACAACATTGAGACTCTATGTGCTAGAATTACACTTTGACTTGTTTACCGACTCTTATGGGGTCATCAGGTGGCAAGGTTGGGTGTTCTGTCGAAACACATAGGAGTCGATGCATTGTAGTCGGGGATTCACCGCTTACCTTCGGGTATGGATATCCTATGTGTTATCATGTGTATGTAGATCGAAATCTCTGGCCAGAGTATGGTGGTAATTATGAAAGGGTTTCATAGATTACACCATCGATGCAACTACGACATGACACATAGTATCGATTCATTGACAACTCTCGATAAACCAATGGTTGTCGAATCGATCGGGATATATGAGTTGAAGGGACCGTACTGTACGCTAACCATAATTGAATGGTTCTTGCAGGCACTATCATGTGATACCTAGGGAATCACGTAAGCGATGCTGCTAGGCGTTTAACGTGATTGGTTGGGTACTATCAGACTTGAGTTCTGACGTTCTTATTATCAAGGTGTTGATAAATAAGAATGGAGCAATTGGGGTATGCTCATATAAGGACATGTTTAGTCCGAATCACATAGAGATGTGAACCCACGGCTAGTTGTATCAATGAACCATTGAGGGCCACACAAGTACTAGCTTTGTAAATCCCGATGAGAAGTAAAATAGTTCAATGTGTTGAACGGCTTATAAAGGAGTTTATAAGCGTAAGGAAAATTAGAAGTATGACTTCTATAAAAGAGAAAAATAGTTCAAAGTGTTGAACGGCTTATAAATGTGTTTATAAGTGTAAAGAAAAATAGAAGTATGACTTCTATGAGAGAAATGTAAATTTTAATTTAAGGAAGTGTTCCTAAATTAAAATTGGCCAAGTGAATAATGTAATTGAAAATTGTGATTTTCATAAACATTATTATGGACTAAATTAAATTAATTCAAGTGTTGAATTAATTAAACACTAGTGGGCCTAGTAGAGCCCAAATAATTAAATTAATTCAAGTGTTGAATTAATTAAATAATATTGAGTCTTGTAGAGCTCAATTAAAATAATTATTTAACTAGTGGGACTTAGGTAACTTCAAGTAATGTTTAATTAGTCTCAAATATGTTTGAGATAATTAAATTTAGTCCAAAGTTTTTAATTTGATTAAAAACTATATTATATGCATGCATGGGAGGTGAAGGGTTGGAGATTACTTTTTATTAAAATAATGCAAGGCATGCACCTTTTGCTTTTTTGCTTTTCTCACAACCAAGGCAAGGGAATTAAATCATTCTTCCCTCCATTACACATGAGCATGGCCGAAACTCTCCAAGATATTCTCTCACATTTTTCTCCATTTTTGTGTTCTTCAATTTGTTGAAGAAAACACACTTCTCTTTGAAAAATCCTCAAATATTTCTAGTGCAATATTTGAGGGGATCTACCTAGTTGGTGGTGGGCCTAATTTGAAGGAAAGATTCAAGGATTTGGAGGAGGAGCTTGTAGATCTTCATGCCTTGAAGAGCTTTGTTGTTTGACAACAAAGTTGGAGCCACAATCAACTTTTAAAGTTGATAGGTAACACTTCTAAACATCCTATGTATGTTTTTCGTTTTTGTAAATATTACACACAAAACCAAGGTGGCCGAAAAATGAGCATGAAAAATAAAAATTTTTGACTTCCGTTGCGCTTCCGGCCACCGTAACCGGTCCGCTTTCAAGTGGTATCAGAGCTTAGGTTACGGATTTTGTGTAATATTTACGTAATATTATGCTCTGATACCACTTGAAAGCGGACCGGTTACGGTGGCCGGAAGCGCAACGGAAGTCAAAAATTTCGTTGAGCTTCCGGCCACCGTAACCGGTCCGCTTTCAAGTGGTATCAGAGCTTAGGTTACGGATTTTGTGTAATATTTACGTAATATTATGTTGAGATCCGTAACCTAAGCTCTGATACCACTTGAAAGCGGACCGGTTACGGTGGCCGGAAGCGCTTTCATATAACACATGGCTTATTCTTCAAAGGCCACGCATTACCGCGGGTGCGGTGACTTAAGGAGCGCGGGTGCGCCATGCTCTCGGCCACCCTATTATTTTCCATAATGCATTGACCGCGGGTGCGGTCATGTAACTACCGCGGGTGCGGTCTCAGCACCGCGGGTGCGGTATAGTTAGGACCGCGGGTGCGGTCTTGCAAACTCAAATTTGGGCACCCTACTGTCCATGCACTGCGGGTGCGGTCTAAATCTACCGCGGGTGCGGTGTTGCACATTCCAAATTTCATATTTTATCACATCGTTTCGCCCCGTCTGTTCTTATAGTTCATAAACGATTATCTACAAGACTCTCGGGCATTACATTTCTCAACTTCTGTCTATTCATATTCAATCTAGGTCATTACATTTCTCCCCCTCTAAGACATAAGTTCGTCCTCGAACTGAATAAATCAATCAAAGTATTTAAGACAGTATTAAAATCAAAAACTGACTAAATACTTACATCTTAGAAATAACTCGGGGTGCTTCTGTCTCATGCCTGCCTCTGTCTCCCAAGTCGCTTCCTCGATGCCATGACGACTCCATTGAACTTTCACAAGTGGAATGTTCTTCGTTCTGAGTTTCTTTTCTTTCCGATCAAGAATCTGTATCGGTTGTTCCACATAACTCAAAGTCTGATCAAGTTCAGCTTCATCAGGTTGAATGACATGAGAAATATCTGGCATATATCTTCGCAACATTGATACATGAAACACGTCATGTATACCGGATAGAGAAGGAGGAAGTGCAAGTCAATAAGCTCGATCGCCAATCTTCTCAAGAATCTCGTAAGGACCAATGTATCGAGGAGATAGTTTCCCGCGTTTGCCAAATCGAACCACACCTCTAATTGGAGAAATCTTTAAGAATACTCTATCTCCTGCCTCAAATACTAACGTTCTACGTCTGATATTGGCATACTTTGCTTGTCGATCTTGTGCTGTCTTCATCCTCTTCTGAATGAGTTTTACCTTCTCTGTCATGTCACGAATCATGTCTGGCCCAAGTTCTGGTACATCTGAGATATCATCCCAATATAGCGGAGATCTGCACTTCTTGCCATACAAAGCTTCAAACGGTGCCATTTCAATGCTCGTCTGATAGCTGTTATTGTAAGAAAATTCGCAAAGAGGTAGAGAATCTTGCCAACTAATGCCAAAATCTAGCACAACGGCTCTCAACATATCCTCTAATGTCTGAATAGTCCGCTCTGACTGTCCGTCTGTCTAAGGATGGTAAGCAGTACTCAGTTGTAATGTCGTACCTAATGCCTGCTGTAAACTGTGCCAAAAGTGAGAAGTAAATCGTGGATCACGATCTGATACGATAGACTTCGGCACTCCATGCAACCTGACTACCTCTCGAATATATATCTCGGCCATTTGATCTTGTCTATACGTCATTCTGTATGGAATGAAACAAGCTGATTTGATCAGTCTGTCAATAATTACCCAAATCGCATCACAGCCTCTGGATGATCGAGGTAACTTCGTCACAAAATCCATGGAAACATGGTCCCATTTCCATTCTGGAATGGCTAAACTCTGAAGTAAACCTCCAGGCTCCTTTCTCTCAGCCTTCACCTGTTGGCAATTCAAGCACTTAGACACAAATGCGGCAATGTCTGACTTCATCTGTTTCCACCAGAACTGTGTCTTCAAGTCATTGTACATCTTCCTGCCACCAGGATGAATGCTGAACCGACTACAATGTGCCTCTGACAGAATCTGTGTGGGGACCCGGGCTCTAACTCTATTCTTTTGGGATTTAATTGGATCTTTGTTCGAAAATGTGGGTCAAAATTTTGCTTTTAACATTAATTTTAATGTATAACTAAAGCATATCATGTCTTGATATTAAATAAACAACATAATATACATACATGTCTGTTTGGTAAAATCATACGATAGTGCTCAAATCCCAACTACAACATAAGTAGTACAAGTCAAAAGGAAAACACTAGAAATCTGCAACGCCCGTGATCTCCACGCTATCGTCAATCTCTCATCTAGCTCGAGACCCAGATCTTGCCCCACCTGTTGCCATGCACACATATAGACACGACAACAGCCGGATAACTCCGGTGAGAACATATCCCAGTATAAAACATGGATGCATGCAATGTCATAATCATGTACAAAAGCATAGAATATATCAAGTAACATGAATAAAATCTAAACATGTAGAAGAATACAAATCTGTATTCAACATTTAAATCTTGACTCGACTCATTTCTAATCTAGGGATCCCGGTGTGAATAAGACGGTCTGTTACCTACCCAACCACTTGGGGCAACGGTACGTCTTATTCCAAGACTTCGGTCAACTCTGTATCGAGGGTCTACACATATAGCAAATCTGCTCCTATGCGTCGATACACCGAAACGTCTAGTTTTGGCAAGTCTGCCAATATCTCCTATCTCAGGACTCGAATCTAAATCAATAAACAAAACATTACATAATCAAATGTAATAACAATCTAGTATGTGATTTAGGGAAACTCGTATCAAATCTGAATCGAGTTGTGCAATCCCGTGACCACATGAATTATACCTTTCGTCGCCCAATATCTGTCGAGATCTCGAAGTCGAATGGCAACTCTGTCAATTTAATCTGAAATAACAATGCATACATGTGCTATATCAAACACAACTCAAACAAGTCTTGTACAATTCAATACTCATATTCGATACAGATTCGAGGGCATAACAGCATAGTTTCGCGATACCGGTCAACTCAAACAGTAATACACAATCATAATTCCTTCCTACTCTCATCACCAACACATAATATCATACTGAAATCTGCATATACTCGACCCAATATATGCTGGAATTCGAAATAAGCTCATACGATATCTGAAAATCATTCCGATTGCATTTCTATCATGTGCAGCATATCAAGAACACATTTCTCAATCTAAATTATAATTTCTCCAACATCCATAATTCGAAACATATTGGAATTACATAAAACTTACGTCACCTTATAGTCGTCGATGCAAGGAACACAAATCTTACCTCGGAACACAAATCGGATGGCTAAATCTCACACAATCACAACTTCAAGATCAAAAGAAATGGAAGTTCTCTCTCCTTGAAGTTCCCTCGACCTCAGCACTCTGAAATAGAAGAGGTGAAGACACATAATCTATATTGCATGACAAAGGACAAGTGGTTTATTTTTCACTTGGCACGCAAGACCGCGGGTGCGGTACACTAGCAGCGCGGGTGCGCTGTGCTTTCGGCAGCCCGTCTATTTTCTGAATCTCGATCACCGCGGGTGCGGCGCTTGCATCACCGCGGGTGCGGTCTCACCACCGCGGGTGCGGTCTTGCACGCACCGCGGGTGCGGTGTTGCTTCGCACATTTCGCTCAATTTTCTATCACCTACACCGCGGGGGCGGTAGTCCTAGCACCGCAGGGGCGGTGTGGCTTCGGCCATGCTTGCTCAAACTCTCATTTTTCATGTCACGCATTCTCCTCTTCAAGTCTCACATCGATGACAACGGATAATTCTCGAGCCTTACATATCTCCCCCTCTTAGACAGGAGTTCGTCCCCGAACTCGCAAACAATTAATCATGCAAGTATATACAAACGCAGTAAAATCAAACTAACGAAATACTTACATCAACTGAATAGCTTGGGATGGCTCTGTCTCATCTCTGACTCTGTCTCCCAAGTTGCTTCTTCGATGCCATGACGATTCCATTGAACCTTCACTAACGGAATAGTCTTCGTCCTGAGCTTCGTTTCTTTCCGATCAAGGATCTGTATCGGTCGCTCAACATAGCTCAAAGTATGATCTAACTCGGTTTCGTCAGGCTGAATGACATGAGAATCATCCGGCATATATTTGCGCAACATCGATACATGAAAAACATCATGTATACCGGACAGTGAAGGAGGAAGAGCAAGTTTGTAAGCTCGATCGCCAATCTTCTCAAGGATCTCGTACGGACCAACGTATCTAGGAGACAACTTCCCACGTTTGCCAAATCTGACAACGCCTCTGAAAGGTGAAATCTTCAGAAATACTCTGTCTCCCTGTTCAAATACTAACGGTCTGCGTCTGATATTGGCGTATTTCGCTTGCCTATCTTGTGCCGTCTTCATTCGCTTCTGAATGATCTTCACTTTCTCGGTCATCTCACGAATCATATCAGGCCCCAACTCTGGTACCTCAGATATATCATCCCAGTACAACGGAGATTTGCACTTCTTTCCGTATAAAGCTTCGAACGGTGCCATCTCTATGCTCGTCTGATAGCTGTTGTTGTATGAAAACTCACACAACGGCAATGAATCTTGCCAACTAGTACCAAAGTCTAGTACTACAGCTCTCAGCATGTCCTCTAAAGTCTGGATAGTCCGCTCTGACTGTCCGTCTGTCTGGGGATGATAAGCAGTGCTCAGGTGTAAAGTCGTACCCAAAGCCTGCTGCAAACTGTGCCAAAAGTGAGAAGTGAATCGTGGATCCCGATCTGATACGATCAACTTCGGCACACCGTGTAATCTGACGACCTCTCTGACATACAACTCTGCCATCTGATCGTGTCGATAGGTCATTCTGTACGGAATAAAGCAAGCTGATTTGGTCAATCTATCAATGATGACCCAAATCGAATCACAGCCCCGGGATGATCGAGGTAACTTTGTCACGAAGTCCATGGAAATGTGGTCCCATTTTCATTCAGGAACAGACAAACTCTGAAGTAAACCTCCGGGCTTCTTTCTTTCCGCCTTCACCTGCTGGCAATTCAGGCATCTAGACACGAATTCTGCAATGTCTGTCTTCATCTGTTTCCACCAGAATTGTGTCTTCAAGTCGTTATACATCTTCCTGCCACCAGGATGAATGCTGAACCGACTACAGTGTGCCTCTGACATGATCTGTCGTCTCAAATCTGAAATCTCTGGCACTACTAAGCGGTTATTCACATACAGAACAGAATCTCTAACCTGATATTCTGAGATATGTCCAGTTCTGACCATATCACTCGATCTCTGAACGTTCGGATCAGTTCTTTGTGCTTCTTTGATCCTCAAAATCAGATCTGGTTCAATCTGAATCGCAGCAAGTCGCAACGGTCTACTCTTTGTATCAAATGCCAATCCGGACAAGCAACAATCTTCTACTAAATTCGATACACCTATAGTCGACAAGGACAAAGAACATACCTTTCGACTTAAGGCGTCTGCCGCTGCATTCGACTTCCCTGGATAGTACTTGATCTCGCAATCAAAATCTTTCAGCAGATCAAGCCATCGTCGCTGCCTCATGTTCAACTCTGACTGAGAAAAGAGATATTTCAGGCTCTTATGATCAGAGTAGATCTCGAATTTCTCGCCATACAAATAATGGCGCCAGATCTTGAGTGCAAATACGATCGCTGCCAACTCAAGATCATGAATCGGATAGCGAGTCTCGTGTGGCTTCAACTGTCTAGAGGCGTACGCTATCACGTGCCCTCGCTGCATAAGAACACATCCTAACCCTCTGTGAGATGCGTCACAGTATACAACGAACTCACCTGTACCTGAAGGAATCGTCAAGACAGGCGCACTAGTCAGCCTCTTCTTCAGCTCTACAAAACTAGCTTCACAATCTTTAGACCACACAAACGGCATATTCTTCTGGGTCAACTGAGTGATAGGCTTCGCTATACTGGAGAAATCTCGGATAAAACGTCGATAATACCCGGCTAGACCCATGAAACTGCGTATCTCAGGCACAGAAGTCGGTCTCGGCCAACTGATAACAGCCTCAACTTTACTCGGATCTACCGCAATACCATCTCCAGATATAATATGCCCCAAGAAGACAACCTGTTGCAACCAGAATTCACACTTGGACAGTTTGGCATACAACTGCCCTTTTCTTAAAGTCTTCAATACGATCCTCAGATGATCTGCATGCTCAGTCAAACTTTTCGAATACACCAAAATATCATCGATAAACACAATTACAAACTCATCTAAATATCTCTGAAAAATACGGTTCATCAAACTCATAAAAACCGCTGGTGCATTCGTCAAACCGAAAGGCATAACAATAAACTCGTAATGCCCATACCTGGTTCGGAATGCAGTCTTCGGAATATCAACGTCTCTAACTCGGAGCTGATGATACCCTGATCTCAAATCAATCTTCGAGTATACCGAAGATCCCTGTAACTGATCAAACAGATCGTCGATGCGAGGCAAAGGATACTTGTTCTTCACTGTTGCCTTATTCAGCTGCATATAATCAATACACAATCGCATCGAACCATCTTTCTTTCTGACAAAAAGCACCGGAGCACCCCAAGGAGATACACTGGGTCTGATATATCCCTTGGACAGAAGATCTTCCAACTGTGCTTTCAACTCTTTCAGCTCTATCGGTGCCATCCTATATGGAGCTCTCGAAATAGGAACACTGCCTGGCACAAGATCAATGCTGAAATCAACCTCTCGAACTGGAGGCAACCCCGGAATCTCATCAGGAAAAACATCTGCAAACTCGCAAACCACTGGCAGATCTGCCAATGCTGGGCTCGACTTCAGTAAATCTACTGAATATACGAGAAAGCCCTCTGCTCCTCTCTGAAGCAATCTACTCATAGTCAGAGCAGATACTAAGGGAATCCGAGATCTGGAACCCTTGCCGTAGAATTTCCAATCATCTGTCATGTCGGGTCTGAATCTGACAATCTTGTGGAAACAATCTACAGTGGCCCTGTACTTGGTCAACATGTCTATGCCAACTATACAGTCAAAATCAGCTAAACCAAGTACTACACAATCAAGATCAATCTCATGCCCCTCAAACTGAAGCATACAGTGTCTAACAGTAGTCACAGATATCAAACCACTTCCCAACGGAGAAGCTATAGACACTACCGTAGACATCGACTCAACAGGCAATGAATGTCTCAATGCAAAATGTTCAGATATAAATGTATGAGATGCACCTGTGTCTATCAACACATATGCAGGATAACCGCAAAGAAAACAGCTACCTGCAATGACGTCATCTGGCGCCTCCTGCGCCTGCTCCTCTGTCATGGCAAAGACACGTGCCTGCTGTCGGGGAGGCTGACTCACAGTCTGACTACCTCCTGGTCTCTGCTGGGTCGGTGTAGATGGTATCTGAAAGGAGTGTACAGAAGATGCCTGTCTCTCCATCTGTGGCGCTGGTGCTGATGATCCGGTGTTCTGGAATCGTTGTTTCCCTCTCTGGGGACAAACTCTAGCGAAGTGTCCCTGTTGCCTACAGATGTTGCAGCGTCCCATAACTCCTTGACACTGCTCCGTCGCATGTCGTGACGTGAATCTTGATACGAATAAATAGCAAACACGATTAAACAATCGCACCCTCTATTCAATTACGATAACAAGACTCGTGTGTTTTCCCGATCTTTGAAACAAGTAATGGATAGGTGTGATATTCACCTCTAAACTAGCAAGAGTTTAGCAACAAATAAACACGATGATAAACAATCGAAAACTATACGAACCTTCGAAGAACTTTGCCTACGACAATCCGCACAAGCAACGATCGACAAACGCCACAAAGTTAAAAACTTTGATAAGTTTGATTTTGATTTAACAAAGCTTGGCTTTGAAAAGTTGAGAGAAAATTCTCAAAGTTGATAAAATATCAATGATGAACAAAAGTTGAAAGTTTACATGGTCTTCTAGCATATATATAGATAAGGAAAATCTAAACCTAGAAATTGCATATTTAAAGATATCAAATCTACTTGCCAAAATAATTAAAACACTAAACTAAGAAAATATTCTTCGTGCAAACGTAAAGGGCACGGACCCCGTGTATGCCTCCGGGTACGGGTCCGTGTATACTCGGGTACTAATCTTCCTCCGGAAAACAATGGACACGGACCCCGTGTATGCCTCCGTGCTCGGGTCCGTGTAGGCTCTGTAAATCTCAATCTCGAATGTATGAGACACGGACCCCGTGTACAGGTCCGTGCACAGGTCCGTGTAGACTCGGTCAGCTTCTACTTGATTGTGATGCAACCCGAACCCTTCGAGCCTTGTTTCCAAGCTTTCATTGGTTGAATGAAGGGCAACATTCAACATCTTCAAGCGTCCTCTCGGGATTGGTTCTTGGAACGCATAGTGGCTGGCTAGATTCACATCATTCTCCCTTTCTTTAAAAAGATTTGTCCTCAAATCTTGTCTTTCTTGATAGCTAGGAAGATCAATACACTTCATGCCTTTTCCACAATCCTGCAAGTAGAGTTTAACAATGCTCGGGATCGAACCGGCTATTTCATTAAAATAAAGTAATTGCTCATCCTCACTCTTTTGGGCCATACCTATAATTTCTTCTTTTGTTTGTTTGGCCTCTTTTTCACACAACTCTTTTTTTTCACCAATGGTCATCTCACTCTTTTTATCGCTCTTTTTTTCGACCATCTCATTTTCCTTTTCCCTCAACTCATAACAAATTGATTGATCAATACAAATTACATTCGTTGACAGTTGAGCAAAAGAAACAACTTGCATATCATCTAACAACTCACCTTCCACAGCACAACACTCAATACTCGCATGAGACACAATTGGAATATCAACATTCAAATCATCCACAAGTTTGGCTTCAAGGTTGGAAGTGGAATCCACTATCTTCATATCCTCAATTGTACATTGGCTAATATGATGTCCAAACTCTAGACACCAAACACATTGAATATCACAAGTACTAATTTTTGAAATTTTAGATGTACCTTGATATCCACGTTTTGAACTCCTCGCTGGTGTCGCCATGCTTCTCTCCTCTTTACCCATCCTTCCAATCTCATCCACTCGCCCATACTTTTCACGCATATGTTTAAATTTTTCCTCCATTCTTTTTCCAAATTCTACCCGCAATGACTGAAACTCACTATCAAGCATATTGCACCTTTTTTTTTTTTTTTTTTTTCGGGTGAACAGTACGCTACAGTACCGTGAACAGTAAATCCAGAGAATGAACAGTAAGTCCGATTCGTGAACAGTAACTCCGATAGTGAATAGTATATCCGACACTATGAACAGTTCCGTGAATAGTAAATTCGGCGACGATGAATAGTAACTCCGGCGATGAACAGTAATCGCGATTTTTTTTTTTTTTTTTTTTTTATTCAACAACAACGTAGAAATCGCTACACGAAAATCGGTATTGAAAATCCTACGAAGAATTGAATGGATACTCTTACTTGAATCAAAAACCTTGAGCTCTGATACCAAATGACGTGAATCTTGATACGAATAAATAGCAAACACGATTAAACAATCGCACCCTCTATTCAATTACGATAACAAGACTCGTGTGTTTTCCCGATCTTTGAAACAAGTAATGGATAGGTGTGATATTCACCTCTAAACTAGCAAGAGTTTAGCAACAAATAAACACGATGATAAACAATCGAAAACTATACGAACCTTCGAAGAACTTTGCCTACGACAATCCGCACAAGCAACGATCGACAAACGCCACAAAGTTAAAAACTTTGATAAGTTTGATTTTGATTTAACAAAGCTTGGCTTTGAAAAGTTGAGAGAAAATTCTCAAAGTTGATAAAATATCAATGATGAACAAAAGTTGAAAGTTTACATGGTCTTCTAGCATATATATAGATAAGGAAAATCTAAACCTAGAAATTGCATATTTAAAGATATCAAATCTACTTGCCAAAATAATTAAAACACTAAACTAAGAAAATATTCTTCGTGCAAACGTAAAGGGCACGGACCCCGTGTATGCCTCCGGGTACGGGTCCGTGTATACTCGGGTACTAATCTTCCTCCGGAAAACAATGGACACGGACCCCGTGTATGCCTCCGTGCTCGGGTCCGTGTAGGCTCTGTAAATCTCAATCTCGAATGTATGAGACACGGACCCCGTGTACAGGTCCGTGCACAGGTCCGTGTAGACTCGGTCAGCTTCTACTTGATTGTGATGCAACCCGAACCCTTCGAGCCTTGTTTCCAAGCTTTCATTGGTTGAATGAAGGGCAACATTCAACATCTTCAAGCGTCCTCTCGGGATTGGTTCTTGGAACGCATAGTGGCTGGCTAGATTCACATCATGTCGCCCTCCGCACGAACCACAGTACACGCCACTATAATCTGACCCCTGACCTCTCTGTCGAGATCCACTCGAACTCGATGAACTACTCCCAGATTTCTTAAACTGTTTGCCTTTAGCCTTCAGAAACTCCTTCTTGCCACTACCACTAGCTCCGCTGTCAAAACGAGGAGGAGGAGGTGGAAACTGTACGGTAGTAGGCTGTGGCGGTCTCTGCCCCTGAACACCGTAGGAAGCCCCTCGCTGCCTGATCAAGCCAGCCTCGGCTCCCTTCGCTCGTTTCAGTGCCTCTGAAAAAGTACTAGGCCGGCCCGTGTTCACCAGGGTAAAGACATCGGGATTCAATCCGTTGATGAACTGATCGGCCACTGCCTCGTCGTTCCCTGCCACATGAGGTGCAAATCGTAGCAATGCAGAAAATTTAGCCACATACTCCTCGATGTTCCACTGTCCCTGCCTCAGATTCGCAAATTCAGCTCCTTTATCTTTTCACTAGGAGACGGGGAAGAAGCGCTGATAGAACTCATCCTTGAAGACTTTCCACGTAATGTCAATGCCTCGGTGCTCCAAGGCTCTCTTCGTAGTCAACCACCATCTCTTGGCAACCTCCTGCATCTGATGCCCTATCAGTTTCACACGTCGCTCATCAGTATATGCCAAAGACTCAAACAACATCTCGATATCATCAAGCCAGCTCTCGCACTCTACTGCACTCTCTGTGCCCTTCAGGGTAGGCGGATGGAAGGACTGAAATCTCTTCAATAAGGTCTCCATCGGTGTAGCGGTGACATCCATTTGTGCACCGGATGTGCTACCCTGCTCTGGCTGTGGTATACGTCTAGGCGGCATAAATCTGCTTATCACACTGATTAGTACACAATTAATATCATCTGTCTCAGCCCTCCTCTGATCATAGACTCTGATCGAGAATCGGTTCTGATTCAGGCTTGAAATGCTGTAAATCAATTCAGATAATACAACACAACATATAATAGGGAAAGCAATAATCATGCTAGCATCTCAAAAGCAAGGAAGATGACTCGATCTACCCCGCTCATTCTATTCTATCTCAGTCTACAGAACCTACTGCTCTGATACCACCTGTTGTGGGGACCCGGGCTCTAACTCTATTCTTTTGGGATTAAATTGGATCTTTGTTCGAAAATGTGGGTCAAAATTTTGCTTTTAACATTAATTTAAATGTATAACTAAAGCATATCATGTCTTGATATTAAATAAACAACATAATATACATACATGTCTGTTTGGTAAAATCATACGCTAGTGCTCAAATCCCAACTACAACATAAGTAGTACAAGTCAAAAGGAAAACACTAGAAATCTGCAACGCCCGTGATCTCCACGCTATCGTCAATCTCTCATCTAGCTCGAGACCCAGATCCTGCCCCACCTGTTGCCATGCACACATACAGACACGACAACAGCCAGATAACTCCGGTGAGAACATATCCCAGTATAAAACATGGATGCATGCAATGTCATAATCATGTACAAAAGCATAGAATATATCAAGTAACATGAATAAAATCTAAACATGTAGAAGAATACAAATCTGTATTCAACATTTAAATCTTGACTCGACTCATTTCTAATCTAGGGATCCCGGTGTGAATAAGACGGTCTGTTACCTACCCAACCATTCGGGGCAACGGTACGTCTTATTCCTAGACTTCGGTCAACTCTGTATCGAGGGTCTACACATATAGCAAATCTGCTCCTATGCGTCGATACACCGAAACGTCTAGTTTTGGCAAGTCTGCCGATATCTCCTATCTCAGGACTCGAATCTAAATCAATAAACAAAACAATACATAATCAAATGTAATAACAATCTAGTATGTGATTTAGGGAAACTCGTATCAAATCTGAATCGAGTTGTGCAATCCCGTGACCACATGAATTATACCTTTCGTCGCCCAATATCTGTCGAGATCTCGAAGTCGAATGGCAACTCTGTCAATTTAATCTGAAATAACAATGCATACAGGTGCTATAACAAACACAACTCAAACAAGTCTTGTACAATTCAATACTCATATTCGATACAGATTCGACGGCATAAAAGCATAGTTTCGCGATACCGGTCAACTCAAACAGTAATACACAATCATAATTCCTTCCTACTCTCATCACCAACACATAATATCATACTGAAATCTGCATATACTCGACCCAATACATGCTGGAATTCGAAATAAGCTCATACGATAACTGAAAATCATTCCGATTGCATTTCTATCATGTGCAGCATATCAAGAACACATTTCTCAATCTAAATTATAATTTCTCCAACATCCATAATTCGAAACATATTGGAATTACATAAAACTTACGTCACCTTATAGTCGTCGATGCAAGGAACACAAATCTTACCTCGGAACACAAATCGGATGGCTAAATCTCACACAATCACAACTTCAAGATCAAAAGAAATGGAAGTTCTCTTTCCTTGAAGTTCCCTCGACCTCAGCACTCTGAAATAGAAGAGGTGAAGACACATAATCTATATTGCATGACAAAGGACAAGTGGTTTATTTTTCACTTGGCACGCAAGACCGCGGGTGCGGTACACTAGCAGCGCGGGTGCGCTGTGCTTTCGGCAGCCCGTCTATTTTCTGAATCTCGATCACCGCGGGAGCTGCGCTTGCATCACCGCGGGTGCGGTCTCACCACCGCGGGTGCGGTGTTGCTTCGCACATTTCCCTCAATTTTCTATCACCTACACCGCGGGGGCGGTAGTCCTAGCACCGCAGGGGCGGTGTGGCTTCGGCCATGCTTGCTCAAACTCTCATTTTTCATGTCACGCATTCTCCTCTTCAAGTCTCACATCGATGACAACGGATAATTCTCGAGCCTTACAATCTGCTGTTTCAACTCTGCAACATCTGGTACAACAAGACGGTTATTCACGTACAGCACATGATCATGTACCTGATATTCTGACATGTGCCCTGCTTGGACCATTTGAATTGATTTCTGCACATTTTGATCTGTTCTTTGTGCTTCTTTGATTCTCATTATCAAGTCTGGTTCAACTCGAATCATAGCAAGTCGTAGTGGCTTACTATCTGTATCAAATGTTAATCCAGCCAAACAACAGTCTTCAATCATATTCGTAACACCTATCGTCGACACGGATAAAGAACATACCTTTCGACTCAAGGCATCTGCTGCTGCGTTTGACTTTCCTGGATAGTATTTTATTTCGCAGTCAAAATCTTTCAATAAATCTAACCATCTACGCTGCCTCATGTTCAATTCTGATTGAGAAAATATGTACTTTAGTCTCTTGTGATCGGAAAAGATCTCAAATTTCTCGCCATAGAGATAATGACGCCAAATCTTTAATGCAAATACGATAGCCGCCAATTCCAGATCATGAATGGGGTATCGGATCTCGTGTGGCTTCAATTGTCTCGAGGCGTATGCGATCACATGGCCTCGCTGCATAAGAACACATCCCAAACCTCTATGAGAAGCATCACAATATACAACGAAATCACCCGTACCTGAGGGTATCGTCAATACTGGAGCACTAGTCAGCCTTTTCTTCAATTCAACAAAGCTAGACTCACACTCCTCTGACCAAACGAATGGCATATTCTTTTGTGTCAATTGAGTTATTGGCTTTGCAATACTGGAGAAATCTTGAATAAATCTTCGGTAGTATCCTGCCAGACCCATGAAACTGCGTATTTCCGGTACTGAAGTCGGTCTTGGCCAATTGATCACAGCTTCCACTTTACTCGGATCAACAGAAATACCATCTCCAGAAATGATATGCCCCAAGAATACAACTCGATTCAGCCAAAACTCACACTTTGACAATTTTGCATACAATCTCTCATTTCTTAGTGTCTGCAACACAATTCTGAGATGATCTGCATGCTCATTCCTGTTCTTAGAATACACCAGAATATCATCTATGAAAACGATCACAAAATCATCTAAATACCTCTGAAACACTTGGTTCATCAAGCCCATAAATACCGCTGGAGCATTGGTTAAACCAAAAGGCATGACAATAAATTCGTAATGTCCATACCTGGTTCGAAATGCTGTCTTCGGTATGTCTATATCTCGAACTCTGAGCTGATGATACCTAGAACGCAAATCAATCTTCGAATACACGGAGGATCCCTGCAACTGATCAAATAAATCATCAATCCTAGGCAAATGATATTTATTCTTGATCGTTGCCTTGTTCAGTTGCCTGTAATCAATACACAAACGCATCGAACCATCTTTCTTTCGCACAAATAGCACCGGAGCGCCCCAAGGAGATAAACTAGGTCTGATATATCCCTTGGCCAGAAGATCTTCTAATTGTGCTTTCAATTCCTTTAGTTCAATAGGTGCCATCCTATACGGAGCTCTCGAAATAGGAACGGTACCTGGTACAAGTTCAATGCTAAAATCTACCTCTCGCACTGGAGGTAATCCTGGGATTTCATCTGGAAAAATATCTGGAAATTCCCGTACTACTGGCAAATCCGCCAATGCCGGGCTCGACTTCTGCATATCTACAGCATAAATAAAGAAACCATCTGCTCCTTTTTGTAACAATCTGTTCATAGTAAGAGCCGAAATCAAGGGAATCCGAGATCTGGAACCCTTCCCGTAGAATTTCCACTCGTCTGTCATCTCGGGTCTGAATCTGACAATCTTATGGAAACAATCTACAGTGGCTCTGTACTTCGTTAGCATATCAATACCGACTATACAATCAAAATCAGCTATACCCAACACTATACAATCTAGGTCAATCTCATGCCCCTCAAACTGTAGAATGCAATGTTTAACCGTAGTTACAGATAACAATCCAATTCCCAACGGCCAATTAATAGATACAACTTCTAACAAAGACTCAACAGGCAATGAATGCAACAATGCAAATCGCTCCGAAATGAATGTATGCGATGCACCTGTATCTATCAAGATATAAGCAGGATAACCATAAAGAGAGCAGTTACCTGCTATAACATCATCTGGTGCATCTTGTGCTTGCTCTTCAGTCAATGCAAACACTTGGGCCTGTTGCCTCGGAGGTTGACTCACCGTCTGACTACCTCGGCCTCTGGCTGGAGTCGGTGCTGGTGGAGGCTGAAAAGAGTGAACCAATGATGCCTGCCGCTCAAACTGAGGTACTGGCCCGGATGCTCGTCCAATCTGGGCTTGCTGTACACCTCTCTGTGGACAGACTTTGGCAATATGCCCCGGTTGCCTGCAAAGGTTACATCGGCTTGTAACTCCTTGGCATTGTTCAGTCGCATGCCTACCTCCACAAGAATTACAGTAGACACCTGAAGTCCTTGAACTTTGATCAAAACCAGTCTGTCTTGATCCGCTGGAGCTGGACGAACTGCTCCCAGGTCGCTTAAATTGTTTCCCCTTCGCCTTCAGCTGTTCCTTTCTGCCACTGCTACTACCGCCACTATCAAATCTTGGAGGGGGTGGAAGGGTAGGTGCTGGTGGTCTCGGTATCGGAGCAACATAAGGAGCACTCCGCTGCCTCAACAATCCTGCTTCTGCACCCTTGGCTCGATTCAATGCATCCGCAAAGTTATTAGGTCTTCCCGTGTTTACCAAGGTAAAGATGTCCGGGTTCAAGCCATTTATGAATTGGTCCGCCACCGCCTCGTCACTACCTGAAACTTGGGGTGCAAAACGAAGCAAAGAAGAGAATTTGGCAACGTACTCCTCAATGTTCAGTGGTGTGGGGACCCGGACGCTGATCTTTCTGCTTAATCATCTTTGGGATTTAATTATCAATTAAGATAAAACAGGATCTAAAAAAATTTTCTTTTTTTTTTTTTTAAAATGTAACTGTGGAAGGTAATGTAATCTAAACAATATATATACATTTCTGTATAACAACTACAATTCAGTAGAAAAGTACAATACTGTACAACCTAAGTCTAAGGTTCAATTACTAAATTCAAGTAATAAACCAATTCTGCTACAAGTCCGGAATCACCACGCTAACTCTTCTTCTCTCATCGTCATCTCGACCCTGATCCAGCCCCACCTGTTGTCATGCATACATACAAAACAAGACAACAGCCGGATAACTCCGGTGAGAATAAATCCCAGTATAAAACATGGTAAGCATGTATATAAACAAACTAAATCGTAAAACAAGCTATCATGTATAGTAACAATCTATTTCATAGTCTATGAAATTAATCAAATAAGCATGCAACTCAATTCAGATAAACATGCATATAAACAATCTTAATCATAAAACATGCTAAACCAACTGAAAGCAGTAATGATGGGTCCCATGATCTAGGAGCCACATCCATATAAGCATGCAGTTCTAATCAAATCATGTCTAGACTTGACTCGATCTATAACTCTAGGGATCCCGTTGTGAATAAGACGTCACTGTCTGTCACCTACCCTCCCAATCGAGGTGCTGTACGTCTTATTCCTAGACTTCGGCCTGATCTGTATCCGCATCTACAAAGGGGCGGTGATCTTCCCCTAAGCTGGGATATCGCCGAACATCTAGAAGTCTGGATGATCTCGCAGACTTTCCTATCTTAATGCATGAATACACAATCTGTAACCAAGCATAATCATTCTAATGCAATGCCACAGGATCTGTAAACAAAGCATAATAAGATTTGTATACGAGTTCTATAAACAAATCTATAAACAATCATAATCATATCTAGATATAAACAATAAAACAAGAATACAGTATGTGATTTATTGGGCAACTCAAGGATGATCTCGTTTGAGTTGTTTCTTCCCGAATATCACATGAATTATACCTTTGTCGTCCCGGTCTGACGAAGACGATGATCTGTATTCAACTCTGTCCATCTCAATCTGAAAAAGACAATATCGAATACATAGTATCAATGACTAACTCAATATACAATCTGTTCTGATCAATACTCAATTCACTATACAATCTGATCAATGTCTGAACAAGATACAATCTGAGTCATATCATCAACATAACCATACAATCTGGATAGTTACATAGTCTGATCAATCTCAATCAATACTGAATTTGATCAATATAAATCAACTGATGTTTCAACGGCATAACAATACAATCTGAATAACCCCGTCACTCTGAACATCACAGATATAATATCGGAATTCATAATCAATATCGATACAACTCAAACTCTGAACGATAATATATTTCTGATATGAAATCTCAGTCCAATCGACTCTAAAATCATAGCAATTGTATAAACAGTCTGTTCTTTAGTCTGGCTTCAATTCTATAATGTCTACGGTAGCAGAAACGCCATATCTGAATCACATGTAATTCTAGCAACATCATAAATTCAAATCATGTCTAAACGTAACAAAACTTACGTCCAGTTGTAACCTGCGTTGCTAGGAACACAGTACCGAAGTCGGATTCAAAATCAGACGGGCGGATCGTTCGCAAATTGAATTCTAAACCACGAATTCTCCAAATTCTCTATTCTTTCCCTTTTCTCATTTTTGGATTAACGTTTAAGATGATATGCATGTATATATATATATATACACTCATAACATGCATCGAGCCAAGTGGCTCACCTTTCAAGTTGCACGTTTCTCGCTAGGGCGGTCAAAACCTACCGCTAGGGCGAGTAACTCTCGGCCCTCGCAATTCCAAGCAGCCTCGCTCGGGCGGTCAAAAACTTCCGCCCGGGCGAGTGATTCTCGGCCCTCTTCTCCTAGGCAGACTCGCTCGGGCGGTCAAAAACGTCCGCCCGAGCGAGTCACTTTCGCCCAACATCCTAGTTCTCTCAATTTAATCAAAATTTGGCCCGGTTAAATTCATGTCCATACAAAATCAATAATCTCAGATTAACCTTCTATAAAATCTTGGGCATTACATTTCTCCCCCTCTTAGATCTGAGTTCGTCCTCGAACTCACAACAATCAATTCAGATATATCAGAAGAAATGCGTACAGAGTTTAAACCAAAACTCAAATATCTGATTCCAGTCTGGAATAAGAATTCACGAAGTATAATGTCATAATACCCCTCAAACTAGTTCTGACAAAATCAATCTCATCATACTGGCTATACAACATCCGTATAAACCAATCTATAGCTTATCACATATCAGTATCATCAGCTGTTAACAAATCTGTTTACCTCAAACAAAGACATAAACAATCTTTAGCTTCAACTACCAATTGTCATCATCCGACGTTGGTTTCTTAAATCTGTCCATTCTGAACTATCTGCATCTTTCTTCGAATTATCTTCAAAAGAAATCTGTAGTACTCTTCGTATACTGTCTTGTTTATAACTATCTCCTTACCCTTCTGATAAGCTGATAGCTATTGTCACACAGTAATACTGAATCATATCAATTAGTGCTAACATCTAGCACTCTATAACTCTACCAAAGTCTTCCAATATCTTGGATAATACATTCTGACTGTCTGTCAATCTGTAAAACCATCTCAGAGAGAGTTCATGATATACTCTATCACGAATACAAACTCAATCAAAATCACAATCTGATATAATCTACTTAAATGTTCTGTTCTATCTGAACATTTCTTTGACATCGATCTATGTCATTTAGTTCTGTTTGTACGTAATCTGGTACAAACCGATAGATATAGATTGAGTAATCTGTCAATCATAATCATATCATATCATAATCTAAAGAAAATGGCGGAAATTTCATTACAAAAGCCATAGAAATGTACTCCCATTTCTATTCAGAACTATACAAAATCTGTAATAATCTTCTGATTTCTATCTTTTTGTCTTCTTCTGTTAGCAATTCAGACTTGTCAGTACAATTTCTGCCAACATTTCTGTACAAATTCTGTTACAACTGATCTAATCTGTTTATATCACGACTGTCTGTTCGAATATCATACATTCTCAACTATATGAATGAAAACTGAATCCACTACTATGCGGTTCTGACACTATCTGTGAGTTCAGATTCGAACTATGCTGTATAAACAAATCAGTGAATAACATAAATTAAGTAAGAAATACCTACCTGGTATTCAGCTCTGACTATCAATATCAAAATCTGTAACCAATTCTGAAACATTCTGATATCATAACATAATCAGTCCCATATAACACAAAATCAAATATCTGTTATTCTGACCGATGCTCTGTTCTGATTATTACAAACAAATTCTGAACATTCTGATCGCGTTTCTGAATAGCTGTACCTTTCGAAAACAACTCTGATATAATTGAACTGTATATATTCTCAACGGTTCACAACCATTTGTATCATATACGAATTCAAAACAACAGTAATCTCAAATCAGAAATGAAATATCAATATCCTATACAAATCTAGTGAGTTCAGTGAACTCATAAAACAAGGATTTCTGATAAACATCTTCATGTCATTCTGATCAACTGTTATATCTCATCTGCCAATAAAATATGCTCCTCAAAACAATATAGGATGTCTCAAATACTGATTTAGAGCAATAATTATACTCAATAGATATAAAGCAACCGTCGTATAACATAATCTGCCAAATCAGACAAAATATATCTCTGACAATTCTGACATTTCTGAACTTTCTGGTCTTTCTGATATCGGTATCTTATCAATCACTAATCGCAATCTCAACTGTAACGAAATAAATCTGTTTACTAACTTCAGATATCACATATTCTGAATACAATCTGTTTCAAGCAGGATTCTTACCTGAATAATTTTTGTATACAATCATCACAGTTCTCAGAATATTCAATAGAACCTTCAAATATTCGATTTGATCAATCAAATATTGCAAATATATCAGAATCTCATAGATATAAAAAGTATAAAATCATCAGAACATCTCTGAATATATTGACACATGCCAAAGAGCAACACTAAATCAGGTGTAACTCCTGGTCGATATTCTTCTACTGATCTTTCAATTCATTCTGTACATTTAATATCATTCTGTATTGAATTCTAAAACAACAATCAGTATCTGATCTGAATTCAATTCTGAAATCTATCTTTCTGATATAAAGCAATCTGAAATCTTATCTGGCAATATCAGCCAACTCGTACAATACTGGCAGATCTGCCAATATTAGGCTCGATTTCAGTATATCTACTGAATACATATTCCTTTCTGTAATAATCGAGTCATAGACAATACAGATATCAAAGGAATTCTAAATCTAGAATCCTTGTCGTGGTATCTCCCCTGATCAGTCATCTCTGATCTAACTCTTACCATTTCTGGAAAATTTCTACAGTATGTCTGTACTTGTTCAGCATATACATATCAATAATGCGTTCAAATCAGAAAACACAAGTACATCATAATCTATCTCTATTTCATTCTCATCTTACTGTAGTATACAATATAGACAAAAATTTCTGATATCAACACTTCCTCAACAAGCAAGGACAATCAATACTACAGTACATACAGACCCAACAGATACAGCATATCTCCATGCAACTCAGTCAAAGATATTCTTAACAAATGCATTAGTATATATCAATACATATGTAATAGAATCATAAAGACTAGTACCTGTTGTGAATTCTGAATCTGTGGTTTCAAGTGAACTCTGTTCCCTAAGATCTTCGGGACCGTCTCTGGGGACAAACTTTAGCAAAATGCCCCAGCTGTTTACAGATATTGCATCTACCAAGCACTCCTTTGCATTGCTCTGAGGAATGTCTCCCTCCGCAAGTCCTACAATAGACATCGGTATGGCTTGGACTGGAACCACTTGAGCTAGAGGAACCACTTCCCAACTTCTTGAATGGCTTCTTTTGAGCTTTCAGCAAATCTTGCTTTCCACTGGTGCTGCCACGCTCAATTTGAAGAGGGGATTGTTGTGTCTGAGGTGGCTTCACACACAACCTTGTCAATTGTCTAATCAGACTTGCCTCCGCTCTCTTCGCTCTACTCAGGATGTCAGCAAAATGTTAAGGTCGTTGCAAATTCATAAGTGCAACTACCTCCGAATTCAGCCCTCTGATGAACTGATTCACTACAGCTTCATCATTTCCAGCTATCTGAAGAGCAAAACGCAGTAGAGTCGAGAATTTAGCAGTATATTGGTCAATATTCAGCTGCCCTTGGCTCAAATTCTCAAACTCTAATTTCTTGTCCTCTCGGTACGAGACTGGGAAAAATCTTCGATAAAATTCAGTTCTGAATATTTCCCACGAAATCACTGTACCTCTCTGTGCCCACATTCTTCTACTGGTAATCCACCAACTCCTGGCGGCTTCTCGTAACTGGTAAGGTACCATTTTAACCCTCTGTTCATCTGTACAGTCAAGTAAATCGAACAAGATTGCTATATCATCAAACCAGTTCTGACAATCTTCAGATGTCTCGGTACCATTCAGAACCGGCGGCTGTAATAACTCAAATTCTTTCATCTTTTCTTCTAACTGAATTTCTGATACATCTCTCTGTTCAGACGAAGTACTGCCCTTTTCTGAAATTCTTCGAGGCGGTATATCTGAATATCAAACAGATTAGTACACAATCTACACAATCTGTCTCAGCCCTCCTCTGATCATAGACCTCTGATTCAGACTCGGTTCTGATCCAGGCTTAGTAATTACATGCTGCAAACCACTCAGATAACACGCAACATGTAATAGGGAAAGCAATAAATCATGCTAGCACACACAATGTAGTCAACATTGAAATAAATCTCATGCTAGAAATCACATGCAAGGACAAAAAATTCAATCTACCCCGCTCATTCTCTGCTATCTCAGTCTGAAGAATCTATCAACTCTGATTATCTCAATCTAAAGGATCTATCGCTCTGATAATCTAAGTCTAAAGGAACTATCAGCTTTGATACCACCTGTTGTGGGGACCCGGACGCTAATCATCTTCTTAATCATCGTTGGGATTTAATTACCAGTTCTGATAAACAGGGTCTAAAAATTTTTCTTTTTAAAATGTAACTGCGGAAGGTAATGGAATCTAAACAATATACATCTCTGTATAACAACTACAGTTCAGTAGAGAAGTACAATACTGTACAATCTAAGTTTAAGGTTCGATTACTAAGTTCAAGTAATAAACCAAATCTACAGTAAGTCCGGAATCACCACGCTAACTCGTCTTCTCTTATCATCTTCTTGACCCCGATCCAGCCCCACCTGTTGTCATGCACACATACAAAACAAGACAACAGCCGGATAACTCCGGTGAGAATAAATCCCAGTATAAAACATGGTAAGCATGTATATAAACAAACTAAATCATAAAACATGCTATCACGTATAAAAACAATCTATTTCATAGTCTATGAAATTAATCAAATAAGCATGCAACTCAACTCAGATAAACATGCATATAAACAATCTTAATCATAAAACATGCTAACCCAACTGAAAGCAGTAATGATGGGTCCCATGATCTAGGAGCCACATCCATATAAGCATGCAGTTCTAATCAAATCATGTCTAGACTTGACTCGATCTATAACTCTAGGGATCCCGTTGTGAATAAGACGTCACTGTCTGTCACCTACCCTACCAATCGTGGTGTTGTACGTCTTATTCCTAGACTTCGGCCTGATCTGTATCCGCATCTACAAAGGGGCGGTGATCTTCCCCTAAGCTGAGATATCGCCGAACATCTAGAAGTCTGCCTGATCTCCAGACTGTCCTATCTTAATGCATGAATACACAATCTGTAACCAAGCATAATCATTCTAATGCAATGCCACAGGATCTGTAAACAAAGCATAATAAGATTTGTATACGAGTTCTATAAACAAATCTATAAACAATCATAATCATATCTAGATATAAACAATAAAACAAGAATACAGTATGTGATTTATTGGGCAACTCAAGGATGATCTCGATTGAGTTGTTTCTTCCCGAATATCACATGAATTATACCTTTGTCGTCCCGGTCTGACGAAGACGATGATCTGTATTCAACTCTGTCCATCTCAATCTGAAAAAGACAATATCGAATACATAGTATCAATGACTAACTCAATATACAATATGTTCTGATCAATACTCAATTCACTATACAATCTGATCAATGTCTGAACAAGATACAATCTGAGTCATATCATCAACATAACCATACAATCTGGATAGTTACAGAGTCTGATCAATCTCAATCAATACTGAATTTGATCAATATAAATCAACTGATGTTTCGACGGCATAACAATACAATCTGAATAACCCCGTCACTCTGAACATCACAGATATAATATCGGAATTCATAATCAATATCGATACAACTCAAACTCTGAACGATAATATATTTCTGATATGAAATCTCAGTCCAATCGACTCTAAAATCATAGCAATTGTATAAACAGTCTGTTCTTTAGTCTGACTTCAATTCTATAATGTCTACGGTAGCAGAAACGCCATATCTGAATCACATGTAATTCTAGCAACATCATAAATTCAAATCATGTCTAAACGTAACAAAACTTACGTCCAGTTGTAACCTGCGTTGCTAGGAACACAGTACCGCAGTCGGATTCAAAATCAGACGGGCGGATCGTTCGCAAATTGAATTCTAAACCACGAATTCTCCAAATTATCTATTCTTTCCCTTTTCTCATTTTTGGATTAACGTTTAAGATGATATGCATGTATATATATATATACACTCGTAACATGCATCGAGCCAAGTGGCTCACCTTTCAAGTTGCACGTTTCTCGCTAGGGCGGTCAAAACCTACCGCTAGGGCGAGTAACTCTCGGCCCTCGCAATTCCAAGCAGCCTCGCTCGGGCGGTCAAAAACTTCCGCCCGGGCGAGTGATTCTCGGCCCTCTTCTCCTAGGCAGACTCGCTCGGGCGGTCAAAAACGTCCGCCCGGGCGAGTCACTTTCGCCCAACATCCTAGTTCTCTCAATTTAATCAAAATTTGGCCCGGTTAAATTCTTGTCCATACAAAATCAATAATCTCAGATTAACCTTCTATAAAATCTTGGGCATTACAATTACATTTTCCCCCTCTTAGATCTGAGTTCGTCCTCGAACTCTCAAGTAATCAATTCAGCTATACGAGAAGAAATGTATACTCGAGTTCAACTCGAACTCAACTCTCTGATTCCAGTCTGGAATAAGAATTCATGAAGTATCCTATCATAATACTTCTTAAACTAACTCTGACAGAATCAATCTTGCCATGCGGGTTATACAACATCTGTATAAACCAATTAAAGTTCAGTAACCAATACCAACAGTCATTGATCAACCTGTTTATCCCAATCAAGGATATACTCAATCTTCCACTCTCAATACCAAGCATCATCATCCGATGTTGGTTTATCAAATCTGTCATTTCTGAGCTATCTTTATTTCTGTCTGAATCTTCGTTATATGGACTCTGTAGTACTTACTGTACAATGTGTCATCTGTAACGATCTCCGTACTCTTTTGATAGCTATCACCACACAATCACCCATAAGGTAACAAAACTTTATACCAACTAGTGCTAGCATCCAGCACTACCACTCTCTGGATATCTTCCAATATCTGGCTAGTACATTCTGACTGTCTGTCAATCTGTGAAAAATCTGCGAGAGAGAGCTCATGATATCTTCTATAATAAGTACAAACTCAATCATAATCACAATCTGATATAATCTATTTAAATGTTCTGTTCTATCTGAACATTTCTTTGACATCGATCTATGTCATTTAGTTCTGTTTGTACGTAATCGGGTACAAACTGATAGATATAGATTGAGTAATCTTTCAATCATAATCATATCATATCTCAATCTAAAGAAAATGATGGTAATTTCATTACGAAAGCCATAGAAATGTACTCCCATTTCTATTCAGAAATATACAAAATCTATAGTAAACTTCTGATTCCTATCTTTCTGTCCTATTCTGTTAGCAATTCAGACATATCAGTACAATTGCTGCCAACATTTCGGTACAAATTCTGCCATAACTGATTTACTCTGTCTATATCATAACTATCTGTTCGAATATCATACATTCACAATCACTTGAATGAAAATTGAACTCACTACTGTGCATTTCTGACACTATCTGTGCTTTCAGATTCGAACTATCCTGTATAAACAAATCAGTAATAAAATAAGATAAAGAAAAAAATACCTACCTGGTATTCGGCTCTGATTATAAATATCAGTTCTGTTATACAAGTCTAAAACATTCTGATATCACAAGGTAATTAATCTTATACAAACACAAATCACATATCGGTTGCTCTAATCGAAACTCTGTTCTGATTATCGAAATACAATTCTGAGCATTCTGATTACATTTCTGAACTGTTGCAACTCCCAACTGTTTACAATATTCTGTATCAAACATACATGCAAACTACAGTAATATCAATCAGATTCGAGATAAAAACAGCCTATACAGATCTAGTGAGTTTAATAAAACTCATAAAATAACGATTGCTGGCAATACTGATAATTCTGACTACTGATCAATCTTCACAGTGCCCAAATCATCTGCCATATCTCATCTGCAAATAGAATATGCTTCCAAACAATATAAGATGTCTCACATACTGATTTAGAGTAATCACAATACGCAACCAGATATAACATAATAAGGGAATAAAAGAATAAGAAAATCTGTAAAACTCAGTAATTCTGACTTTCTGACATTTCTGCTAGTTCTGATATATCTGTTACCTGTGTCGTTTACAGTCACTGATTTCTGTCTCAACTGTGCAAAGGAATCGGTATACAAACTGCAGATATTACATATTCTGAATACCATCTGTTTCAATTATGATTCTTATCTGAATAATTTCTGTATACAATAATAACGATTCTCTGAATATTTAATAAAATCTTCAAATATTCCATTTAATCAATCAGATGCTGTTAACATATCAAATATCATAGATATAATAAGCATAAAATCATCAGAACATCTCTGAATATTCTGAAACATGCCAAAGAGCCACACAAAATCGGATGTAACTCCTGGTCGATATTCTTCTACTGGTCTTTCAATTCATTCTGTAACATTCTGTACACTCAATATCATTCTGTTCTGAATTCTAAAACAACAATCAGTATCTGATCTGAATTCAATTCTAAAATCTATCTGTCTGATATAAAACAAGTCTGAAATCTTATCTAGGCAATTATCAGCCAACTCATACATCATTGGCAGATCTGCCAATGTTAGGCTCAATTTCAGTAGATCTACTGAATACATAAGGATATCATCTGTTCCTTTCTGTATTAATCGAGTCATAGACCATCTAAATATCACAGGAATTCTAAATCTAGAATCCTTATTGTGGTATCTCCACTGATCAATCATCTCTGGTCTGACTCTTACCATTTCTGGAAAATTTCTACAGTATGTCTGTACTTGTTCAGCTTATACATATCAATAATGCGTCCAAAGCAGAAAACACAAGTACATCATAATCTATCTCTATCTCATTCTTATCTTACTGTAATATACAATATTCTACAGAAAGTTCTGATATCAACATCTCCTCAACAAGTAAGGACATCAATACCACAGTACAACCAGACTCAACAGGTACAGCATATATCAATGCAATTCTTTCAAAGATAATCATAATGAATGCAATAGTATACATCAATACATATGCCACATAATCATAGAGTAACAGTACCTGTCACTATATCATCAAGTGTCTCCTGGGGCTGTTCTTCGATCACTATATCCATATGATCCTGCTACCTGAAATCTTCGGGAACCTCTCTGGGGACAAACTCTAGCAAAGTGCCCCGGCTGTCGACAGATACGACAACTACCAGTAACTCCCTGGCATAGCTCCGTGGGATGTCTTCCTCCGCAAGTGCTGTAATACACACCAATATAACTTGAGCTAGAACCACTCGAGCTAGAGGAACCACTTCCCAACTTCTTGAATGACTTCTTTCGAGCTTTCAGCAAATCTTGCTTTCCACTCGTACTGCCTCGATCGAATCGAAGACGGGATTGCTGGGTTTGGGATGGCTTCATGCACAACCTCCCAAGCTGTCTAGTCAGCCTCGCCTCAGCTCTCTTTGCTCTACTCAGGATGTCAGCAAAATGGTAAGGTCGTTGCAAATTCATAAATGCAACTACCTCCGAATTCAGTCCTCTGATGAACTGATTCACTACAGCTTCATCATTTCCAGCTATCTGAGGGGCAAAACGCAGTAGAATCGAGAATTTAGCAGCATATTGGTCAATATTCAGCTGCCCTTGGCTCAAATTCTCAAACTCTAATTTCTTGTCCTCTCGGTACGAGACTGGGAAAAATCTTCGATAAAATTCAGTTCTGAATATTTCCCACGAAATCACTGTACCTCTCTGTTCCCACATTCTTCTACTGGTAATCCACCAACTCCTGGCGGCTTCTCATAACTGATAAGGCACCATTTTAACCCTCTGTTCATCTGTACAATCAAGCAAATCAAACAAGATTTCTATATCATCAAACCAGTTCTGACAATCTTCAGATGTCTCGGTACCACTCAGAATCGGCGGCTGTAATAACTCAAACTCTTTCATCTTTTCTTCTAGCTGAGCTTCTGATACATCCATCTGTTCAGACGAAGTGCTACCCCTTTCTGGAAATCTCCGAGGCGGTATATCTGAATATCAAACAGATTAGTGCCCAATCTATACAGTCTGTCTCAGCCCTCCTCTGATCATATACCTCTGATCCAGACTCGGTTCTGATTCAGGCTTAACCATTACATGCTGCAATCAACTCAGATAACAAACAACATGTAATAGGGAAAGCGATAAATCATGCTAGCACATATCATGTAAGTCAACATTAACATAATTCTCATGCTAGCAATCACATGCAAGGAAAGAAAATTCAATCTACCCCGCTCATTCTCTTCTATCTCAGTCTAAAGAATCTATCAACTCTGACTATCTCAATCTAAAGGATCTATCGCTCTGATACCACCTGTTGTGGGGACCCGGACGCTGATCTTTCTGCTTAATCATCTTTGGGATTTAATTATCAATTAAGATAAAACAGGATCTAAAAAAATTTTCTTTTTTTTTTTAAAAATGTAACTGCGGAAGGTAATGTAATCTAAACAATATATATACATTTCTGTATAACAACTACAATTCAGTAGAAAAGTACAATACTGTACAACCTAAGTCTAAGGTTCAATTACTAAATTCAAGTAATAAACCAATTCTGCTACAAGTCTGGAATCACCACGCTAACTCGTCTTCTCTCATCGTCATCTCGACCCTGATCCAGCCCCACCTGTTGTCATGCACACATACAAAACAAGACAACAGCCGGATAACTCCGGTGAGAATAAATCCCAGTATAAAACATGGTAAGCATGTATATAAACAAACTAAATCGTAAAACAAGCTATCATGTATAGTAACAATCTATTTCATAGTCTATGAAATTAATCAAATAAGCATGCAACTCAATTCAGATAAACATGCATATAAACAATCTTAATCATAAAACATGCTAATCCAACTGAAAGCAGTAATGATGGTTCCCATGATCTAGGAGCCACATCCATATAAGCATGCAGTTCTAATCAAATCATGTCTAGACTTGACTCGATCTATAACTCTAGGGATCCCGTTGTGAATAAGACGTCACTGTCTGTCACCTACCCTCCCAATCGAGGTGCTGTACGTCTTATTCCTAGACTTCGGCCTGATCTGTATCCGCATCTACAAAGGGGCGGTCGTGCAAACTTCTAAATTCTAGCTTTCTGATCATGCAACACCTGGTTTCTCAAATCTTTCTTCCCTCATTGCATGTCATGCATTCTCATATCTTTCGAGTCTTACATTAACGAAGATTAACAATCTTGGTTTATCAATTCTATAATTCTTGGGCATTACAAGTGGCCCTTGCCTCAAGTTTGCAAATTCAGCGCCTTTATCTTTACGGTAGGATACAGGAAAGAAACGCAGATAGAACTCCGTCTTGAACACTTTTCATGTAATTTCTGTACCACGTTGCTCTAGTGCTCTTCTCATGTTCAACCACCAGTTCTTGGCTATGTCTTGAAGTTGATGGCCAATGAGCTTTATTCTCTTCTCGTCACTGTACTCCAAAGAGTCGAATAACATTTCAATGTCCTCAAGCCAACTTTCGCACTCGATGGCATTCTCGGTACCTTTTAATGTGGGAGGTCGAAAGGATTGGGATCGCTTCAGCAACGTCTCCATAGGGGTCGCCGTAACATCCATAGGATCTCCGGATGTGCTCCCCTGTTCTGGTGCTGTGGGTCGTCGAGATACGGCTGCTCTTCTAGGAGGCATGTATCTAATAATCCAACTGATTAGTATACAAAATATACAACCGTCTCAGCCCTCCTCTAATCAGTTACCTCTGATCTAGAATCGGTTCTGATTCAGTTAAGCACGTGTCATAATCAAATCAGATACACACACATGTAATACGAAAAGCAATAAATCATGCTAGCAGATCATAAAGCAAGGAAGAAGACTCAATCTACCCCGCTCATTCTATCTTATCTCACTCTAAAGGAATCTTGCTCTGATACCACCTGTTGTGGGGACCCGGGCTCTAATTCTTTTTCTTGGGATTAAATGGATCATTATTCTAAAACATGGGTCAATTTTTCGCTTTTACATTTAATCAAATGTAATTAAACAAGCATCATTCTTTATTTAATTTACAACATACAAACATAATATACATTTCTTATTTTGTATGTCCTTAACTAACCAGTATTAAAAGACAGTACATAATAAAAGACAACTATTGGCCCATCTGCTACGCCCGTGATCTCCACGCTAACACGATCATCTCTGTCTCGACCCAGATCCTGCCCCACCTGTTGTTATGCACAGATACAGACATAACAACAGCCGGAAAACCGGTGAGAACAAATCCCAGTATAAACATGTAAACATGCATATAAACAATCTAAACATGAAACATGCTGATATGAATGTCATTCATATAAAATTATGCAATGCGAATCTAATCATGTCTAGACGCGACTCGACTATAACTCTAGGGATCCCGTTGTGAATAAGATGTCACTGGCTGTCACCTACCCTACCAATCGAGGTGCTGTACGTCTTATTCCTAGACTTCGGCCTGATCTGTATCCACGTCTACAAAGGGGCGGTGTTCTTCCCCTAAGCTGAGATATCGCCGAACATCTAGAATTCTGCCTGATCTCCAGACTGTCCTATCTTAATGCATGAATACAAAATCTGTAAACAAGCATAATCATTCTAATGCAATGCCACATGATCTGTAAACAAAGCATAGCAAGATTTGTATACAAGTTCTATAAACAAATCTATACACAATCATAATCATATCAAGATATAATCAATAAAACAAGTATGTGATTTTGGTTGGGAAACTCAAATGTGTTCTCATTTGAGTCGCAAGTCCCCAAACAAAACATGTACTATACCTTTCGTTGTCCAATCGCTGTCACGATCGCCAAGATGAATCTGAAATGAAATGTTGATATACAATCTATCAATCTCTAATCTAAATCAACACATATCCAAGTCACTACGTGATCTCGATACAATTTGACGGCATAACGACGTAATTCTCGATACCGGTCAATCCAATTCTTAACAGATATCAACACTATCTCATTCTCAATCATTCTCATTCATAATCCAATACAATATCCATCCAAAACACAATAATTCTGCCCCAATAATTCATAAACCATACTGAAATTCATAGGAAATGCATATGATATCATTTCTTTGATCCGTTTACAAATATATCATGCTCAATACGTCAAGAACACAATATAACTATCATATTCTAATTTCCCAAACATCTGAATTTCGAAACTTGTTGAAATTACATAAAACTTACATCACTTTGTAGCTAGTAACGAGAGGAGCTCAAAACCGCAGTCGGATTTGAATTTGGATATTTAAATCTTACAAAAGCACAAGTAAAGGTATAAATAATGAAGCTTTTCCTCCCTCTGAAATCTCGATTCCTGTTGCTGAAATAAAGAAAATCGAGGCCAACTTATATATATATGCTGCATGGTTTATAACACATGGCTTATTCTTCAAAGGCCACGCATGACCGCGGGTGCGGTGACTTAAGGAGCGCGGGTGCGCCATGCTCTCGGCCACCCTATTATTTTCCATAATGCATTGACCGCGGGTGCGGTCATGTAACTACCGCGGGTGCGGTATAGTTAGGACCGCGGGTGCGGTCTTGCAAACTCAAATTTGGGCACCCTACTGTCCATGCACCGCGGGTGCGGTGTTGCACATTCCAAATTTCATATTTTATCACATTGTTTCGCCCCGTCTGTTCTTATTGTTCATAAACGATTATCTACAAGACTCTCGGGCATTACATTTCTCAACTTCTGTCTATTCATATTCAATCTAGGGCATTACATGATTGTTTGCCTACGAGTTCGAGGACGAACTCCTGTCTAAGAGGGGGAGAAATATAAGGCTCGAGAATTATTAGTTGTCATTGATGTTAGATTTGAAGAGGTAAGAATGCATGACATAAAAATGAGAATTTTTGAAAGAATGGCCGAAGCCATACCGCACCCGCGACTCAGACAAGAACCGCACCCGCGGTCATTTAAATCAGAATTGTGAAGTTTGTGCCGAAGCCACACCGCACCTGCGGTAAGAACATGACCGCACCCGCGGTCGAGGAATGTTCAAAAATAAAATCCTGCCGAAACATGAGCGCACCCGCGGTGCTGGGGTGACCGCACCCGCGGTGCTGCATGCGAAGTGCCACCTTTGTTTCTCAATTTGACACATGGCATGATATATATATATGTTGAATTGACACTTCACTTCTTCATCCCTCCATCAGCAGAACCGAGAGTTCCTCCCCAAGAATCCTCAAGTTTTTCATAGCCTAGATATTATATTGTGCAAGATTTGTTCATCTGATTTTAATTCCGAGCCCGGATTTGTGATCTTTGCAACAAGAGCTAGCAAAGGATGTAAGTATTGTTCATTTCCAGCATGTTTCGAAATATATGTGTTGGAGAAATTATGATTTTGCTGAAGATATGTGTTCTTGAGATTATGAGCATTGTATATTCGCTACCGGATCGAATTATGGATGTTGTACGTGATGGTCTCGATTTTCCAGCATGTAATGTATAGAGATTTTGCAGATTTCAGTATACATAATTGTGTTGGATGAGATTATGAGTTATTGGGAGTGATTATGATATTGTTATGTTGAGATTGAGTTGATCGGTACCAAGAAATATGTCGTTATGCCGTTGATTGTTACCGAGGTTGAGTATGAGTGAGTATTGACTTGTGCAAAACTTGATATGAGTTAGGTCTGGATAGAATGCATTGTTACATTGTTATTTCAGACTAGATTTGACAGAGTTGGCAGCTGATTCGAGATTGTGACAAATTGATCGACAAGAAAGGTATAATTCATGTGGTCACGGGATTGCACAACTCGATTCAGATTTGATACGAGTTTCCCTAAATCACATACTAGATTGTTATTACATTTTATTATGTAATGTCTTGTTTATTGATTTATATTCGAGTCCTGAGATAGGAGATATTGGCAGATCGGCCAAAACTAGAAGTTTCGGTGTATCGACGCATAGTAGTAGAGTTTCTCTATGTCTAGACCCTCGATACAGAGTTGACCGAAGTCTAGGAATAAGACGTACTGTCACCCCGAGTGGTTGGGTAG
This sequence comes from Primulina eburnea, assembly GCF_022965805.1. Classification (NCBI taxonomy): domain Eukaryota; kingdom Viridiplantae; phylum Streptophyta; class Magnoliopsida; order Lamiales; family Gesneriaceae; genus Primulina; species Primulina eburnea. Next base: position 40,919,009 of record NC_133107.1, on the reverse strand, counting down.
GTGACAGACCGTCTTATTCAAACCGGGATCCCTAGATTAGAAATGAGTCGAGTCAAGATTTAAATGTTGAATACAGATTTGTATTCTTTTACATGTCTTAGATTATAATTCATTTTAATTGATATATGCGATGCTTTTGTGCTTGATTTAATTACATTGCATGCATCCATGTTTTATACTGGGATTTGTTCTCACCGGAGTTATCCGGCTGTTGTCGTGTCTGTATGTGTGCATGGTAACATGTGGGGCAGGATCTGGGTCTCGAGCTAGATGAGAGATTGATGATAGCGTGGAGATCTCGGGCGTTGAAGATTTCTAGTGTTTGCTTATTAGACTTGGACTACTTATGTTGTAGTTGGTATTTAAACACTAGCGTATGATTGTACTAAACAGACTTGTATGTACATGATGTTGTTTAATTATTATAAAGACATGTTATGCTTTAATTATACATTTGAATTAATGTTAAAAGCAAAATTTTGACCCACATTTTCGAGCAAAGATCCCATAAATCCCAAAAGAATTGAGTTAGAGCCCGGGTCCCCACAGCTTGGGTTGTCTGATTTTGACTGTATTATCGGTATAGATATGTTAACCAAGTACAGGGCCAATGTTGATTGTTTCCACAAGATTGTGAGATTCAGATCGGAGATGGCTGATGAGTGAAAATTCTACGGTAAGGGTTCTAGATCTAGAATTCCTTTGATATCCGTATTATCTACGACTCGATTGTTACAGAAAGGAGCGGATGGATTCCTTGTGTGGGGACCCGGACGCTAATCATGTTCTTAATCATCATTAGGACAATTTAATCAATAATAAACAGGGTCTAAATTTTTTATTTTTTTTATACAGTATGAAATGCGGAACGTAATGGAATACATTCTAATATACATGTCAGTATTAAAGTACAAGTATTGTACTATATACAATCATTCAAACTAAGGTTTAACGACTATATCAAGTGTCTAAACCCTATTTCTAATCAAAGTCCGAAGTCTCCACTCTAATCACGATCTCTCTTCATCTCCTCGACCCTGAACTTGTCCCACCTGTTGTCCTGCACACATACAAACACGACAACAGCGGTGAGAATAAAATCCCAGTATAAATCAAGGAAAAATGCAATCATATAAACAATATAGAAGCATGTAACAAATATCAGTAATATGTATCACATCTGAAAACATAATCAATATAAAACTGTCAATCAGACTCGTGACTCCACGTCTCAGACTAGACTCAATCCTAGTCTAGGGATCCCGGTTTCCACACGTTTGCATTCCTATATCGAATTCAGTAATAGAAGAAACTCCAATTCTATTCAATCGATATAACCAAACATTCGGTGTCTTGACCTATCCGTCACAGACTGTGGCACTATCGCCAATTCACTATGTTGTGACAATGTGCAATGTGCTAGTGATGATTCCATCACTATCGGCACTTATGTCACAAGATCACTCGTCTAATTCTCATCTAATACATGCTTCTATAAATCAATTTAACAAGCATATCAATTCAAATAAATGTAAATAATAACAATAAGTATGTGATTTAGGGAACTCAAGTATATCATACTCGAGTCATTCTCCCGGTACTACATTGACTTATACCTTTCTTGTATTGTAATTCTGATGCCATTCCTGTCTGGAATTCAAAGTCTGTCAACCCCTCAATCTGGCAATAAAAATATCAATAATATCATATCAATATACTGCTCAATTCAATACCAATCTGATTAATCTGGATTTAATTCAAAATCAACGAAATAACTGCACAATCACGATAACCCGGTCAATAAAATCTCAACAGATATTAATTACAATCCATAACCAATATCCAATATAATCGGTAGTCAATAAACAATCCAAATCTGTCCAATATCAACCAATATAATTTGAAAAATCACAACAATTCCATAATCAATCTGTTCCTCAATCTGACGTCGATTCTACGATGTCTAATATGTCAAGAACACTATATATGAATCATATCATGTGACACCTCGATCCGTTAACAATAAAATACAGCGGAATTTAAAATTTTCTTTCAAATATATGGAAGGAGTTTCAAAATACATTTCTTCAAACATCTTTACATAAAATATATATACATGATCATTTAAATGACAAAGCAAAATACAAAATATCATTCCTATGATCATTGTAATAGCCGAGCCCGGTGTACGGTACGGTTTAAGTTTTGTATGTTTATGGATTATTTAGTTTAGACGTTAGAGTTGTGTTTATGGGTTATAGTATGGTTGGTTATTCTTGTTTTGAGGTGTTGTTGATGTTCGTGGTTGGTGATTGTTTTGTATCAGCGTTTCGGTTAGATTTTAGTTGCCTTAGATTTTGTCTTGGCCGTGACCAGACCGCACCCGCGCTCAGTGTAAGAACCGCACCCGCGGTCTTAATTGTTGGATTTTGGTGTTTTTCCCGTAGCTTCACCGTACCCGCGGTGATGTTAGTACCGCACCCGCGGTGTAGACCGCACCCGCGGTAATTGCAAGACCGCACCCGCGGTCGTCGAGCATGGATTTTTGGATGGGAGGCCGTGAGCTCAGCGCACCCGCGGTGCTTGGTGGAGCGCACCCGCGGTGATGAACAGTAGAGGTATGGTCGAGATTTTGAGTGCTTTTTGGGTGAGTTGACTTCACTTTTCCCCATTTCTTTCCTCTCCATTCTCGAATTCTCTCTTGGAGACAAGGGTTTTCCCTCATTTCTTTCACTTCCTATCTTCGATTCAAGCTTTTAGTTGGCGATTCGAGTTGAGATCGAAGTTCTCCTTGGTGCTAGGTAGCTAAGGTATGCTTTTGGTGTTATTATTTCATGGTTTTGGAGAAGAGATGATTTGGGTTTGATGTTTATGTTAGATTTATGGATTAATTGGCATGGGTTCTTGATTATTGAGTTGATGATGGTGTTATTAATGGATTATTGTTGTAGGTGGTGTAACAAGAGCTTAGATTGAGGTGTTCTTGTGGTTTGTAAGTGGAATTTCACCCTTGTGCTCACATGATAGTATATGTATTGTATTTCAAGAGTTTTATTGTGATATTCCCTTCCATTTGATTCATAGTATGTATTGATTCACTTGTTATGTATATTAGAGGCATTCCATGTCTCAATTATTGAAAAGAGAATACAAGATAAAAGAAAGAGTATTCAAAGTGTTTGTTAATGTCATAGAAAGAGTTTAAATGTTTTATTTGGATTGATAGATACATAGTCAGAGATTGCATGCAATTAGTTGACAACGACCATAGGCTTATATCCCTCAGAGTAATCGATTTATATCGATGGGATATAAGTGAGAGACAGAGATACTATTGTTATCAATCCAACCAGAGTAAAGATTAATACCATCTCATTGCTATGTTATTGTTATAATATTCATGATTCAGAGTTTATATATCAGAGTTGATGGTATTTATGATTTCAAAGCTATGTTTCTCAAAGTATGTTATATCATTGCTATGTAAGAGTTCCACTTGCTGAGTTTTATACTCATTTCAGTTATTTCATGTGATGCAGTTAAGAGCGACGGACCGGGAAGTTGACTGTGGACAGGGGGTCATATGCATGCCATGTTGGAAGGAAGATTTTTGGACATGATCATAGGAATGATATTTTGTATTTTGCTTTGTCATTTAAATGATCATGTATATATTTTATTGTAAAGATGTTTGAAGAGATGTATTTTGAAACTCCTTCCATATATTTGAAAGAAAATTTTATTTCCGCTGTGTTTTTATTTAATCGGTTTAGAGGTGTCACATTTAGTGGTATCAGAGCATCGTTCTTCGGACCAATGCATATGACTTCGTCTACTTTCAACTGTCCGGGTATGTTTCTTTTGCATCTATTCATTGTTATCTATGGATATGTCTTTTGTGAGCACATTGTAGAGTATGCCTCCTAAGCGTAAGGCTTCAGAGGGTGAGGATAGTTCTTCCTCGAGAGTTGTCGACGAGTTCGGCAAGTTGCTTAAAGAGCAGGCCAAATTCCATAGCGAGCAGATTCAGCAGTTGCTTCGATTGCAAGGAAATGGACAGGGTAGAGGCCAAGTGAGAGACCAAGTAGCTCAGGCAGTTGGCACTGATGCCATCTTTTCTGCTTTCAAGAGGATGGATCCGCCTGAATTTGCAGGTAGCACTGATCCTTTGGTAGCTGTAGAGTGGATCAAAGCTCTTGAAGCTATCTTTGATCATCTCCACTACGAAGACAGAGACCGAATCAGCTGTGCAGTATTCATGTTGGTTAAAGTTGCTCGCATATGGTGGAACGCAACCAAGGTTAGTGTTGACGTTTCGACATTGAAGTGGTCAGAGTTTACAGATTTGTTCTATGACAAGTACTTTCCCGACGCACTTCGAGCTAGGAAGGTTACTGAGTTTCTGGAGCTTCGACAGGGAGGCATGAACGTTGATGAGTACATTCTCAAGTTCGAGGAGGGTTGTCTATTTGCCCCGTATATTGCTTCAAACGACAAGGACAAAGGTGCTCATTTCATTCGAGGCCTTCGTGCAGAGATCAGGAGAGATATCAACATGTCCAAAGCTGTGACTTTCAAGGAGATTGTGTCCAAGGCTTTGTTGGCTGAGCAGGATGAGAAAGACATTGCCAGGGAGAGGCAAGCGAGACATCAGGCCATTGCTCAGAGAGGCCAGAGTTCGAGTCAGCGAGGCAGGGATCGATTCAAGGGGAAAGGCAAGATGGAGTCGAGTCCTAGACCACCGACAGTTCCAGTTGTTCCATCTGATCCCAAGAAGCCTTTGTGTCCTAAGTGCGGTAGACTTCATCGGGGAGAGTGCAGATTTGGCACTCATACTTGTTATCGTTGTGGCACGGCAGGCCACATTGCCAGAGATTGTCCCAGAGGAGCTAGCCAAGAGAAGGTGCAGGGTCGTATCTTTGCGATGACCAAGGAAGGTATAAACCATGATTCTTCTGTGATCTCTAGCGCTATTTTAATTTCAGGCAGAGTAGCTACGACTTTGATTGATACAGGTGCTACTCATTCTTTTATGTCTGAATTGTTTTTGAGATCTTTGGGTATAGTTCCTTCTGTTTTTCCACTCCATTTCAATGTTGTTTTGCCTTCGGGGGATGTGTTGCCCGACGTCTATTGTGTATGCGTGCCCTGTTCGTATTGAGGAGCGAGTTGTTTTTGCTGATTTGATTGTTATCCCTATGGTTGCATTAGATGTTATTCTTGGCATGGATTGGCTATCGACCTACCGTGCAGTGATTGATTGCGTTGCTAAGACGGTGACTTTTGCAGATGATGGCAATAGGGAAGGTATGCCCGCCAGTGCAGGTACTTTGCTGGTCCTTCCTTTTATATCTTGTCTTGAGGCTGAGAAGTTGATGTGTAGAGGTTGTGATGTGTTTCTGGCTTCTATTGTGGATGTGGATAGAATGATTAAGTTGAATATTGATGATATTGATGTTGTGAGGGAGTTTGCTGATGTGTTTGAGGATGATGTGCCGGGTTTACCGCCGGATAGGGACGTTGAGTTTGTGATTGATCTAGCTCCAGGTACGGTTCCTATTTCTAAGGCTCCGTATAGGATGGCCCCTACAGAGATGAAAGAGTTAAAGACGCAGTTGCAGGATCTTGTGGATAAAGGTTTCATTCGACCGAGTTCTTCGCCTTAGGGAGCTCCGGTTCTTTTCGTCAAGAAGAAAGATGGGACTTTGCGGCTATGTATTGATTATAGAGAGATCAACAAGGTGACTATCAAATATAAGTATCCGTTGCCACGGATAGATGACTTGTTTGATCAGCTGCAAGGAGCTACCGTGTTTTCGAAGATTGATCTGCGATCTGGCTATTATCAGTTGAAGGTTAGGGAGTCCGATATCCCTAAGACGGCGTTTCGGACCAGGTATGGTCATTACGAGTTTCTGGTTATGTCTTTTGGTCAGACTAATGCCCCTTCAGTCTTCATGGATCTTATGAACCGAGTGTTCAAGCCTTATTTGGATAGCTTTGTCATTGTTTTCATCGACGACATCTTGATCTATTCCAAGACCAGAGAGCTTCATGCAGAGCATCTCAGAGTTGTTCTTCAGTTGCTGAGAGAGAAGAGGTTGTATACCAAGTTGAAGAAATTTGAGTTCTGGTTGGAGCAGATTTCTTTCTTAGGCCATGTTGTTTCGAAGGATGGTATAGCTGTTGATCCAGTGAAAATAGAGGCGATTCAGAAGTGGCCTATTCCTACCACTGTATCAGAGGTACGCAGTTTTCTTGGTTTGGCGGGTTATTATCGTCGCTTCATTTCAGATTTCTCCAAGGTTGCCCTGCCATTATCCAATCTGACGAGGAAGACTGTGAAGTTCGAGTGGTCCATTGATTGCCAAAGTTCATTCCAAGAGTTTAAGGATAAGTTGACGACAGCTCCTGTTCTTTCATTGCCCAGGGGTTCAGAGGATTTTGTTGTGTATACCGATGCGTCGAAGAAGGGTCTTGGTGCAGTTCTGATGCAGCGAGGTAAGGTTATCGCCTATGCTTCTCGCCAGTTGAAAGACTATGAGAAGAATTATCCGACGCACGATTTGGAGCTGGCAGCTGTGGTTTTCGCCTTGAAGATTTGGCGACATTATTTGTATGGCGAAAAGTGTGAGATCTTCACAGACCACAAGAGTTTGAAGTATTTGTTTTCTCAGAGGGAGCTCAACATGCGACAGAGGAGGTGGTTAGAGCTTGTCAAAGACTATGATGTGACGATTAGTTACCACCCAGGGAAGGCGAATGTTGTGGTTGATGCTTTGAGCCGTAAGTCGAGTTCATCCTTGAGTTCGATGATTCAGCAGCCGTTGTTGTTAGATTTGCAGAGAGAGGAGATTTCTTTGGTAGTTCCGGGGACCATTGCTCGCTTTTCAGCGTTGGTCATTCGGGCTACATTGACAGACAGGATCCGTAGAGAGCAGGCTGTTGATTTGCAGTTGGTAGAGTTGAGGGCTAGAGCAGAGGAGAGAGGTAACTCAGAGTTTGGATTGAATGGAGACGGTTTGGTAACTTTCAGAGGCCGTATTTGTGTTCCTATTGGTGATGACATTCGGCGAGACGTCTTGTTAGAGGCTCATACCGCGCCATATTCGATACATCCAAGCAGCACTAAGATGTATCAGGATCTTCATAGACTCTACTGGTGGCCAGGTATGAAGAAAGATGTAAGGCTCGAGAATTGTCGGTTGTTATTGATTCTAGACTTGAAGCCGTAAGAATGCATGACATTTAAATGAGAATTTTGAGAGGGCAGGTCAAAACTATACCGCACCCGCGGTAACAACATCACCGCACCCGCGGTGTAATGCCAGAAAAATGAGATTTGGGCGAGGCCACACCGCACCCGCGGTGTTAACATGACCGCACCCACGGTCATGGCTCTTGAAAAATTAATGGTGCTGCCGAGAGCACAGCGCACCCGCGCTCCTGATGTACCGCACCCGCGGTGTTGCGTGGTGTGCAAAGGATGAGCCATGTGTTACATTACATGCAAGATATATATGTGTTGCCCGATTCTTTCTTCATTCCAACAGAGAGAGAGCACCGAGAACTCACCTTAATTCCTTCAAGCTTCTTCATAGTAGAATTACGATTGTGCATGATTTAGCCATTTGATTTTAATTCCGAGTCCGGATTATTGATCCTTGCAGCATTGGCAATGAAAGGACGTAAGTTTCTTACATTTCCAGCATGTTTCGAAATTCATATGTTGGAGAAGTTATGATTTGTTTGAAGATATGTGTTCTTGATATCTTGAGCTTGATATAGTTGCTATCGAATCGATTTACGGACATCGTATGCCATTATTTCGAATTCCGGCCTATATGTGTATGATGGGTATCGATATTGAAGGGATAATGAGATTATTGTGATGTTAATGAGATTATGATATTGTTATATGTTGAGATTGAGTTACCGGTATCAAAGAAATACGCCGTTATGCCGTCGATTGTTACCGAGATGGAGTATTGACTTGTACAAGATTTTGATATGAGTTATATCTTGATAGAATGCATTGTTATATTGTCATTTCAGATTAGTTTTGACAGAGTGACATTCCGACTTCGAGACTTCGACTGACGATTCGACAAGAAAGGTATAATTCATGTGGTCATGGGATTGCACAACTCGATTCAGAATTGATACGAGTTTCCCTAAATCACATACTAGATTGTTATTACATTTGATTATGTAATGTCTTGTTTATTAATTTATATTCGAGTCCTGAGATAGGAGATATTGGCAGATTTGCCAAAACTAGACGTTTCGGTGTATCGACGCATAGGAGCAGATTTGCTATATGTGTAGACCCTCGATACAGAGTTGACCGAAGTCTAGGAATAAGACGTACCGTTGCCCCGAGTGGTTGGGTAGGTGACAGACCGCCTTATTCACACCGGGATCCCTAGATTAGAAATGAGTCGAGTCAAGATTTAAATGTTGAATACAGATTTGTATTCTTCTACATGTTTATATTTACATTCATGTTACTTGATTTATGCTATGCATTTGTATATGATATTTACATTGCATGCATCCATGTTTTATACTGGGATATGTTCTCACCGGAGTTATCCGGCTGTTGTCGTGTCTGTATGTGTGCATGGCAACAGGTGGAGCAGGATCTGGGTCTCGATCTAGATGAGAGATTGACGATAGCGTGGAGATCACGGGCGTTGCAGATTTCTAGTGTTTTCCTTTTGACTTGTACTACTTATGTTGTAGTTGGGATTTGAACACTAGCGTATGATTTTACCAAACAGACATGTATGTATATTATGTTGTTTAGTTAATATCAAGACATGCTATGCTTTAGTTATACATTTAAATTAATGTTAAAAGCAAAATTTTGACTCACATTTTCGAACAACGATTCAATTAAATCCCAAAAGAATTGAGTTAGAGCCCGGGTCCCCACAACAGGTGGTATCAGAGCAGTAGGTTCTGTAGACTGAGATAGAATATAATGAGCGGGGTAGATCTAGTCATCTTCCTTGCTTTTGAGATGTTAGCATGATTTATTGCTTTCCCTATTATATGTTGTGTTGTATTATCTGAATTGATTTACAGCATTTCAAGTCTGAATCAGAACCGATTCTCGATCAGAGTCTATGATCAGAGGAGGGCTGAGACAGATGATATTGATTGTATACTAATCAGTTTGATAATCAGATTTATGCCGCCTAGACGTATACCACAGCCAGAGCAGGGTAGCACATCAGGTGCACAGATGGATGTTACCGCTACGCCGATGGAGACCTTATTGAAGAGATTTCAGTCTTTCCATCCGCCTACCCTGAAGGGCCCAGAGAGTGCAGTAGAGTGCGAGAGCTGGCTTGATGATATCGAGATGTTGTTTGAGTCTTTGGCATATACTGATGAGCGACGTGTGGAACTGATAGGGCATCAGATGATAGAGGTTGCAAAGAGCTGGTGGTTGACTACGAAGAGAGCCTTGGAGCACCGAGGCATTGATATTACATGGAAAGTATTCAAAGATGAGTTTTATCAGCGCTTCTTCCCCGTTTCCTACCGAAAATATAAAGGAGCTGAATTTGCGAATCTGAGGCAGGGACAGTGGAACATCGAGGAGTATGTTGCTAAATTTTCTGCGTTGCTTCGATTTGCACCGCATGTGGCCGGGAACGACGAGGCAGTGGCCGATCAGTTCATCTACGGGCTGAACCCCGATGTCTTTACCTTGGTGAACACGGGCCGGCCTAGTACTTTTTCAGAGGCACTGAACCGAGCGAAGGGAGCAGAGGCTGGCTTGATCAGGCAGCGAGGGGCTTCCTACGGTGTTCAGGGGCAGAGACCGCCACAGCCTACTACCGTACAGTTTCCACCACCTCCTCCTCGTTTTGACAGCGGAGCTAGTGGTAGTGGCAAGAAGGAGTTTCTGAAGGCTAAAGGCAAACAGTTTAAGAAATCTGGGAGTAGTTCATCGAGTTCGAGTGGATCTCGACAGAGAGGTCAGGGGTCAGATTATAGTGACGCATACTGTGGTTCATGCGGAGGGCGACATACCACGGAGCAGTGTCAAGGAGTTCTGGGACGCTGCAACATCTGTAGGCAACAGGGACACTTCGCTAGAGTTTGTCCCCAGAGAGGTGCACAACGATTCCAGAGCACAGGATCATCAGCACCAGCGCCACCGATGGAGAGACAGGCATCTTCTGTACACTCCTTCCAGCCACCACCTACACAGACCCAGCAGAGACCAGGAGGTAGTCAGACGGTGAGTCAGCCTCCCAGACAGCAGGCACGTGTCTTTGCCCTGACAGAGGAACAGGCGCAGGAGGCGCCAGATGACGTCATTGCAGGTAACTGTTTTCTTTGCGGTTATCCTGCATATGTGTTGATAGACACAGGGGCATCACATACATTTATATCTGAACATTTTGCATTGAGACATTCATTGCCTGTTGAGTCGATGTCGACAGTAGTGTCTATAGCTTCTCCGTTAGGAAGTGGTTTGATATCTGTGACTACTGTTAGACACTGGATGCTTCAGTTTGAAGGGCATGAGATCGATCTTGATTGTGTAGTACTTGGTTTAGCTGATTTTGATTGTATAGTTGGCATAGATATGTTAACCAAGTACAGGGCCACTGTAGATTGTTTCCACAAAATTGTCAGATTCAGACCCGAGATGACAGATGAGTGGAAATTCTACGGCAAGTGTTCCAGATCTCGGATTCCCTTAGTATCTGCTCTGACTATGAGTAGATTGCTTCAGAGGGGAGCAGAGGGCTTTCTCGTATATTCAGTAGATTTACTGAAGTCGAGCCCAGCATTGGCAGATCTGCCAGTGGTTTGCGAGTTTGCAGATGTATTCCCAGACGAGATTCCAGGGTTGCCTCCAGTTCGAGAGGTTGATTTCAGCATTGATCTTGTGCCAGGCAGTGTTCCTATCTCGAGAGCTCCGTATAGGATGGCACCGATAGAGCTGAAAGAGTTGAAAGCACAGTTGGAAGATCTTTTGTCCAAGGGATATATCAGACCCAGTGTATCACCTTGGGGTGCTCTGGTGCTTTTCGTTAGAAAGAAAGATGGTTCGATGCGATTGTGTATTGATTATAGGCAGTTGAATAAGGCAACAGTGAAGAACATGTATCCTTTGCCGCGCATCGACGATTTGTTTGATCAGTTACAGGGATCTTCTGTATACTCGAAGATTGATTTGAGATCAAGGTATCATCAGCTCCGAGTTAGAGACGTTGATATTCCGAAGACTGCATTCCGAACCAGGTATTGGCATTACGAGTTTATTGTTATGCCTTTCGGTTTGACGAATGCACCTGCGGTGTTTATGAGTTTGATGAACCGCATTTTTCAGAGATATTTAGATGAGTTTGTAATTGTGTTTATCGATGATATTTTGGTGTATTCGAAGAGTTTGACTGAGCATGCAGATCATCTGAGGATCGTATTGAAGACTTTAAGAAAAGAGCAGTTGTATGCCAAACTGTCCAAGTGTGAATTCTGGTTGCGACAGGTTGTCTTCTTGGGGCATATTATATCTGGAGATGGTATTGCTGTAGATCCGAGTAAAGTTGAGGCTGTGATCAGTTGGCCGAGACCGACTTCTGTGCCTGAGATACGCAGTTTCATGGGTCTAGCCGGATATTATCGTCGTTTTATCCGAGATTTCTCCAGTATAGCGAAGCCTATCACCCAGTTGACACAGAAGAATATGCCATTTGTGTGGTCCGAAGATTGTGAAGCCAGTTTTGTAGAGCTGAAGAAGAGGCTGACTAGTGCGCCTGTCTTGACGATTCCTTCAGGTTCAGGTGAGTTCGTTGTATACTGCGATGCATCTCACAGAGGGTTAGGATGTGTGCTTATGCAGCAGGGACATGTGATAGCATACGCCTCTAGACAGCTGAAGCCACACGAGACCCGCTATCCGATTCATGATTTTGAATTGGCGGCGATTGTCTTTGCCTTGAAGATCTGGCGTCATTATCTGTATGGCGAGAAATTTGAGATCTATTCCGATCATAAGAGCTTGAAGTATCTCTTTTCTCAGTCAGAGTTGAACATGAGGTAACGACGATGGCTTGATCTACCGAAAGATTTTGATTGCGAGATCAAGTACTATCCAGGAAAATCGAATGCAGCGGCAGACGCCTTGAGTCGAAAGGTTTGTGCTCTTTCCTTGTCGACTGTAGGTGTATCGAGTTTAGTAGAAGATTGTTGCTTGTCTGGATTGACATTTGATACAGAGAGTAGACCGTTGCGACTTGATGCGATTCAAATTGAGCCACATCTGATTTTGAGGATCAAAGAAGCGCAAAGAACTGATCCGGGCATTCAGAGATCGATGGATATGGTCAGAGCTGGTCATATATCAGAGTATCAGGTTAGAGATTCTGTTCTGTATGTGAATAACCGCTTAGTAGTGCCAGAGATTTCAGATTTGAGACGATAGATCATGTCGGAGGCACACTGTAGTTGGTTCAGCATTCATCCTGGTGGCAGGAAGATGTACAATGACTTGAAAACGCAATTCTGGTGGAAGCAGATGAAGACAGATATTGCAGAATTTGTGTCTAAATGTTTGAATTGCCAGCAGGTGAAGGCAGAAAGAAAGAAGCCCGGAGGTTTACTTCAGAGTTTGTCTGTTCCTGAATGGAAATGGGATCACATTTCCATGGACTTCGTGACGAAGTTACCTCGATCTTCACGGGGCTGTGACGCGATTTGGGTGGTGATAGACAGACTGACCAAATCAGCGTGCTTCATTCCGTACAAAATGACCTACTGACACGATCAGATGGCAGAGTTGTATGTCAGAGAGGTCGTCAGATTACACGGTGTGCCGAAGTCGATCGTATCAGATAGGGATCCACGATTCACTTCTCACTTCTGGCACAGCTTGCAGCAGACTTTGGGTACGACTTTACACCTGAGCACTGCTTATCATCCTCAGACGGACGGACAGTCAGAGCGGACTATCCAGACTTTAGAGGACATGCTGAGAGCTGTAGTACTAGACTTTAGTACTAGTTGGCAAGATTCATTGCCGTTGTGTGAGTTTTCATACAACAACAGCTATCAGACTAGCATTGAGATGGCACCGTTCGAAGCTTTATACGGAAAGAAATGCAGATCTCCGTTGCACTGGGATGATATCTCTGAGGTACCAGAGTTGGGGCCTGATATGATTCGTGAGATGACCGAGAAAGTGAAGATCATTCAGAAGCGAATGAAGACGGCACAGGATAGGCAAGCAAAGTATGCCAATATCAGACGCAGACCGTTAGTGTTTGATCAGGGAGACAGAGTATTTTTGAAGATTTCACCTTTCAGAGGCGTTGTCAGATTTGGCAAGCGTGGGAAGTTGTCTCCTAGATACGTCGGTCCATACGAGATCCTTGAGAAGATTGGCGATCGAGCTTACAGACTTGCTCTTCCTCCTTCATTATCTGGTATAAATGACGTGTTTCATGTATCGATGTTGCGCAGATATATGCCAGATGATTCTCATGTCATTCAGCCTGACGAAGCCGAGCTAGATCTGACTTTGAGCTATATTGAGCGACCGATACAGATTCTTGATCGGAAGGAAAAACAGCTCAGAACGAAGACCATTCCGCTTGTGAAGGTGCAGTGGAGTCGTCATGGCATCAAAGAAGCAACTTGGGAGACAGAATATGATATGAGACAGAGACATCCCGAGCTATTCATATGATGTGAGTCTTCCTTTCAATTTTTACTATATTGTTTTGTATACAACTGCATGAGTAATTGCTTGCGAGTTCGAGGACGAACTCCTGTCTAAGAGGGGGAGAAATGTAAGGCTCGAGAATTGTCGGTTGTTATTGATGCTAGACTTGAAGCCGTAAGAATGCATGACATTTAAATGAGAATTTTGAGAGGGCAGGTCGAAACTATACCGCACCCGCGGTAACAACATCACCGCACCCGCGGTGTAATGCCAGAAAAATGAGATTTGGGCGAGGCCACACCGCACCCGCGGTGTTAACATGACCGCACCCGCGGTCATGGCTCTTGAAAAATTAATGGTGCTGCCGAGAGCACAGCGCACCCGCGCTCCTGATGTACCGCACCCGCGGTGTTGCGTGGTGTGCAAAGGATGAGCCATGTGTTACATTACATGCAAGATATATATGTGTTGCTCGATTCTTTCTTCATTCCAACAGAGACAGAGCACCGAGAACTCACCTTAATTCCTTCAAGCTTCTTCATAGTAGAATTACGATTGTGCATGATTTAGCCATTTGATTTTAATTTGAGTCCGGATTATTGATCCTTGCAGCATTGGCAACGAAAGGACGTAAGTTTCTTACATTTCCAGCATGTTTCGAAATTCATATGTTGGAGAAGTTATGATTTGTTTGAAGATATGTGTTCTTGATATCTTGAGCTTGATATAGTTGCTATCGAATCGATTTTCGGACACGTATGCCATTATTTCGAATTCCAGCCTATATGTGTATGATGGGTACCGATTTTGAAGGGATAATGAGATTATTGTGATGTTAATGAGATTATGATATTGTTATATGTTGAGATTGAGTTACCGGTATCAAAGAAATACGCCGTTATGACGTCGATTGTTACCGAGATGGAGTATTGACTTGTACAAGATTTTGATATGAGTTATATCTTGATAGAATGCATTGTTATATTGTCATTTCAGATTAGTTTTGACAGAGTGACATTCCGACTTCGAGACTTCGACTGACGATTCGACAAGAAAGGTATAATTCATGTGGTCACGGGATTGCACAACTCGATTCAGAATTGATACGAGTTTCCCTAAATCACATACTAGATTGTTATTACATTTGATTATGTAATGTCTTGTTTATTGATTTATATTCGAGTCCTGAGATAGGATATATTGGCAGATTTGCCAAAACTAGACGTTTCGGTGTATCGACGCATAGGAGCAGATTTGCTATATGTGTAGACCCTCGATACAGAGTTGACCAAAGTCTAGGAATAAGACGTACCGTTGCCCCGAGTGGTTGGGTAGGTGACAGACCGTCTTATTCACACCGGGATCCCTAGATTAGAAATGAGTCGAGTCAAGATTTAAATGTTGAATACAGATTTGTATTCTTCTACATGTTTATATTTACATTCATGTTACTTGATTTATGCTATGCATTTGTATATGATATTTACATTGCATGCATCCATGTTTTATACTGGGATATGTTCTCACCGGAGTTATCCGGCTGTTGTCGTGTCTGTATGTGTGCATGGCAACAGGTGGAGCAGGATCTGGGTCTCGAGCTAGATGAGAGATTGACGATAGCGTGGAGATCACGGGCGTTGCAGATTTCTAGTGTTTTCCTTTTGACTTGTACTACTTATGTTGTAGTTGGGATTTGAACACTAGCGTATGATTTTACCAAACAGACATGTATGTATATTATGTTGTTTAGTTAATATCAAGACATGCTATGCTTTAGTTATACATTTAAATTAATGTTAAAAGCAAAATTTTGACCCACATTTTCGAACAAAGATCCAATTAAATCCAAAAGAATTGAGTTAGAGCCCGGGTCCCCACAAAAGATATTGCTTTGTTTATTTCTCAGTGCCTAACTTGTCAGAAGGTAAAGATTGAGCACCAGAGACCTGCTGGGACATTTTTGTCATTGCCGATTCCTCAGTGAAAGTGGGAGCATATTACGATGGACTTCGTGACTGGTCTTCCCAAGACGCAGAAGGGTTTCAATTCCATTTGGGTTATCGTTGATCGATTGACCAAGTCAGCGCATTTTCTTCCAGTCAAGAAGACGTATTCCATGAACCAGTATGCCGAGGATTACATAGTAGAGATCGTTAGACTTCACGGTGTTCCTGTGTCGATTGTGTCTGATCGTGATCCTAGATTTACTTCAGAATTTTGGAAGAGTTTGCACAGAGCTATGGGTTCACGGTTAGCTTTCAGTACAGCATATCACCCTCAGAGCGACGGTCTATCAGAGAGAGTCATTCAGATTCTAGAGGATATGCTCAGAGCTTGCACTATTGATTATTCTGGTAGCTGGGATTCTAAGTTGCCTCTTGTTGAGTTCACGTACAATAACAGTTACCAGGAGACGTGTAGTAGCCCGAATTCCAAATTGGGTAATTAACGGAGTAATGGTGATTAAGAAGGTTTAAGGTGTAATTTTGGCTATGGTCATGATCGGACGGACCGAAGAGGGTTCGGAAGCACCGAAGAGTTCGGACGATCCGAAGTGTAGTTCGGTGAATCCGATCATAGGTGTCAAGTGTTGATCGACACGTCATTTTCCATGCATGTTCGGACGGTCCGAAGTGTATGATCGGAGGATCCGATCATGAGCTGTCAAGAGCCAATGGACACGTAGCGTTCGGACGTTCCGAAGTGTTGTTCGGAGGATCCGAACATGGCCTATAAATAGTGCTCGGATTTCCTCATTTTGACTTGCTAATTTCTTGAGTTTTGCCTCATAGTTGAGAGGATTTGGAAGGTTTCTAGGGTTAGTTGTTGGTCGAGCGATAGCCAAGAGCTGCCAGGAGTAGTAGCGTAGCGGCGCCTGAGTTTCAAGGCAACCGACATCAAAGGGCTGTCGACGGACGAAGGTAAACCCTAAACCTTTGGTAGTACTAGGGAGTGCTGGTTTTGCTAGTCTAGCATGGTAGTATTGTTGATTGAGTATGCTTTTGATGCGTAGGCTTGTGCTAGACTTGATTAGCGGTGTTGCGTAAGGCTAGGCTTGCTGTGATAGAGGTACGAAAGTACTATCAGAGATATCCTGGTTGAGTATACATTCTTATATGTGTTGCATGATTATGTGGTGCATTGATATATGTCATATGATGCATGCTATTATGTCACGTTTATTACTGCACGTTGCATATCATGTTGAGCCGTATCTCCTTCGAGATAGCCTTTACTGTTGAGCTGTATCTCTTTCGAGATAAGCTATATCTTGGGGCCGCTCAGCCCTGTCTTGTGGACGCATGGACACCGAGAGTACACAGTGGCCGACGGGTCGGGAGGGCTTCGGTGGTCCGGGACATTTTAGGTCCACGTCTGTCTTGTAGTGGATGCAGTGACCCAGAGGTTGGACCGCGCGGCACTATCCACTTGGCGCCTCTAGACTGAGCATTTTGAGATCCTTTGTGATTCCTGTTTCTTGACTACCCTGGTATCATATCATAGCATGTGCATTTCATATAGGTTTGTATACTCATACTTTGTACTGGGCGTTCTTATCGCTCACGTCCTCGGTTTTGTTTATTCTTGTACACCCCATTCCCACGGGGCAGGCCTCAGGTTGGATGGCTCAGGAGGAGCAGGAGGAGGACGTTGAGTAGCTGGTTGGTTTAGTTTTCAGTGTTTTCCATTTTATTCGATATGGTTGTACTGGATATTTCATTTTGAGTTAGTCTAGACTTCGATTTCGATTGGGTTGTATAACTATTGTTGTTGGCCATATTTCCGCTGTTATCTCTGATTATAATTGATTAGGTTAATTGCATGCTTAGTTTTTGATTAGTAGGTGATTCTGGAACGGGTCACTACATTTATGGTATCAGAGCATGCGTATGATTTTGGGATATAGATTCTGTTTTGGGATTTCCGTTGACCATTTTACCATTTTCCCTATTCTATCTTGTAGCGATGGCTGACCATTTTGATGACGGGAGTAGTCAGGGGAGTGTAGGTCGATGGGGTGACCAGGACGATCATAGACGTCATCGTGAGCATCGTCATCGTCGGGATGGTCCTAGGCGTTTCGATATGCATCGTTTCATGCAGATGGGGCCTAAGCCTTTAGTTGGCGGTGAGACTCCCGATGATGCGGAGGATTGGTTAGAGCGCATGGAGAGTTGTTTCCGCGCATTCCAGTGCACCGATGAGCAGAAGATGGAGACCCTTAGTTTTCTTCTCGAGGGCCGTGCTCGCAGGTGGTGGCGATCGACTTCTGCGCCGATAGTTCAGTTGCAGGGTAGAGCGACTTGGGTCGATTTCCGTGCAGCGTTCATGCAGCTGTACTTTCCTCCAGCCCTTCGCCAGGCCAAGACGATTGAGCTCCTGAACCTTAAGCAGGGGAGTATGTCTGTTGATGAGTATCAGCAGAAATTCTTTGAGTTGTTACCCTTCGCTCCTCATATCAGTGGCAGTTCTGAGGCCAAGTATGATCATTTCCTCCAGGGCCTTAATCAGGAGATCTTTGATCGAGTCACTGTCTGTGATAATCCTACTTCTTATGATGGGTTAGTGAACCGGTGTCGCCAGGCAGAGATCAGTCTCCAGCGTGGTAGGGCTATTCTGTCTTCTTCTAGACCTCCGAGTACTTTGAGGCCTCGATCTCAGTCATTCAAGAAATCTGGTTCATCTTCTTCTGGATCTGGATCTCGATCTAGTGGTGTTTTCCGCTTTGGTAAGAAGAAGGAGTCTTGTGCGCATTGTGGGAAGAACCATCCATCGGAGCAATGCCGAGTAGCCGCAGGAGCTTGTTATCAGTGCGGAGAGATGGGGCATATTAAGAAGAATTGTCCTCAGTTGCGAGGTGGAGCAGGATCCGGTTCTGGATCTCAGACGACTGTTCAGCAGAGGAGGCAGGGTCAGGCAGTGGGTAGTTCGAATCTTCGACCTCGTGCCCAAGGTCAGGTTTTTGCGCTGAACCAGGATCAGGCTGCAGATGAGACGGAGAGAGTCATAGCAGGTACTTTTCATTTATGCGGTATTCCTGCTTTTGTTCTTATTGATACAGGAGCCTCTCATTCCTTCATTTCTGCACGATTTGTTAAGCGTCATAGGTTACCCTATGTTTCTCTAGACGTCATTCTTTCTGTTTCTACTCCGATGGGTCATTCGGTGTTAGCGAAGCGTCTAGTGATGGGTTGTCCTTTAGATTTTGAGGGTAACGAGTTGACTGCGAATCTTATGATCCTAGAGATGGAAGATTTTGATTGTATCTTGGGTATAGACTTATTGACTACCTACCGAGCTACTGTGGATTGTTACCAGAAGCTTGTTCAGTTTCGTACGACTGAAAGCTCTAGTTGGTTTTTCTATGGTGAGGGAGCGCGACCTCCGATGCCAGTGGTATCTGCTCTGAAAGCCTGTCGTGCTTTAGAGTCGGGCGGGGAAGGCTACCTCATCTATGCGATTGATTCATCCACAGGTAGTGTTGGTCTAGAGGATATTCCAGTGGTTTGTGAATTTCCTGATGTTTTCCCAGATGAGATTCCTGGTTTTCCTCCGGTTAGAGAGGTGGAATTTGGCATAGATTTAATGCCAGGGACTGCACCTATTTCTCGTGCCCCCTATCGTCTTGCTCCGTCAGAGATGAGAGAGCGGAAGCAGTAATTGCAGGATCTTCTTGATAAGGGTTATATTCGCCCGAGTGTTTCGCCTTGGGGAGCTCCAGTCTTGTTTGTCAAGAAGAAGGATGGATCGATGCGGTTGTGCATTGATTATCGCCAGCTGAATCGGGTGACGATCAAAAACAAGTACCCTTTACCCCGTATTGATGACTTGTTCGATCAGCTTCAGGGTACTTCTGTTTACTCCAAGATCGACTTGCGATCGGGTTATCATCAGATGAGAGTCAGAGATGATGATATTTCCAAGACTGCATTTCGTACTCGTTATGGGCATTACGAGTTTCTAGTTATGCCATTCGGATTGACGAATGCGCCAGCGGTGTTCATGGATCTGATGAACCGAGTCTTCCAAGATTTTCTGGATCAGTTTGTGGTGGTTTTCATTGACGATATCTTGATCTATTCCCACAGTGTGGAAGAGCATGCCCAACACTTGAGGATTGTGTTGCAGATTCTTCGCGAGAAGCAATTGTATGCTAAGCTGAGTAAGTGCGAGTTCTGGATTGATCGTGTGGTATTCCTTGGTCATGTGATTTCCAAGGAAGGAGTTTCTGTGGATCCCAGCAAGATTGAAGCAGTGCTGAATTGGTCACGTCCGACGACGGTGGCTGAGATCCGTAGTTTTCTAGGTCTGGCAGGGTATTATCGTCGCTTCATCGTGAATTTCTCTCAGATAGCCAGACCATTGACGCAACTTACTCGGAGGGATGTTCCATTTGAGTGGTCATCCGAGTGCGAAGATAGTTTCAGAGAGCTTCGTCGACTTCTGACTTCTGCACCTGTTTTGGCGTTACCGTCAGGATCTGATGGTTTCAGTGTTTACACCGATGCCTCCACTCAAGGCTTAGGGTGTGTGTTGACGCAAAACGGTCATGTGATTGCTTATGCTTCCAGACAGCTGAAATCTCACGAGGAGAAGTATCCCACTCATGATCTGGAATTGGCAGCTATTGTGTTTGCGCTGAAGATTTGGCGTCATTATTTGTACGGTGTTCAGTTTGAAATCTTTACTGATCATAAGAGTCTGAAATATCTGTTCACTCAGGCTGAGTTGAACATGAGGCAACGTCGTTGGATGGATTTGCTGAAGGATTATGATTGCGAGATCAAGTACCATCCAGGTTCTGCGAATCTCACAGCTGATGCGCTTAGTCGCAAGGTGAGAGCCTCTGCACTTCAGACTTGTGCTATGACTAGTGCCATCCAGGATAGTTGCTCGTTGGGGTTTAACTTCAAGCATCGGAAAGGTATGGAGAGCATTCGTGTTGCTACCATTTTATCTGAGCCCAATTTGTTCACTCGGATTCGAGAAGCTCAGATGTCTGATCTCAAGACTCAGAGATTAGCTCGGTTAGTTGGTGGTGATAGTAATTTCCATTATCAGTCCAATGGTCTTCTGTGCTTATCTAATCGGGTTGTAGTACCAGAAGATGACACTTTGAGGGACGAGATATTGTCTCAGGCGCATCGAAGCAAGTTAAGTGTTCATCCAGGAAGCAACAAGATGTATAGAGACTTGAGGATGCGGTTTTGGTGGAAAGGGATGAAGCGCAGCGTGTATCAGTTTGTCTCCAAGTGTCTAGTTTGCCAACAGGTTAAGGCAGAGCACCGTCGACCGGGAGGATTGTTGTTGAACTTACCTATTCCAGAATGGAAGTGGGAGCATATTACGATGGATTTCATTACTCACTTGCCATTATCTTCGAGGAACAGCGATGCTATCTGGGTAGTGGTGGATCGACTCACCAAGTCTGCTCATTTTCTGCCGTATAATCGTGATTTCACTTTCGATCGTATGGCTCGATTGTACATTCAGGAGATTGTACGTTTGCATGGAGTGCCTGTCAGTATTGTTAGTGACAGAGATCCTCGTTTTACCTCACGGTTTTGGGGTAGTTTCCAGTCAGCTTTGGGTACTACACTGAGTCTGAGTACTGCTTATCATCCGGAGACTGACGGTCAATCAGAGAGGACTATCCGTACGCTTGAGGATATGTTGCGAGCCTGTGTTATGGATTTCGGACCCGCTTGGCAGGATCATTTGCCTTTGATTGAGTTCGCGTACAACAACAGCTATCATCGTAGTATTGGTATGGCACCATTTGAGGCGTTGTACGGACGACGTTGTCGTACTCCATTATTCTGGGATGAAGTCGGGGAACGACAGGTAGAGGGACCGGAGTTAGTCCAGCAAGCTATAGATAAGGTTGCAGTAATCAAGAAGCGGATTAAGACTGCTCAGGATCGACAGGCTAGTTATGCGAACACAAAGCGTCGACCTCTTCATTTTCAGCCAGGTGAGAAGGTGTTTCTCCGAGTTTCGCCTTTTCGCAGGATTTTGAGATTTGGTCTCAAGGGTAAGCTGTCTCCGAGATTTATTGGTCCATTCGAGATACTGGAATGTGTGGGAGATTTAGCTTACAGACTTGCGTTGCCGCCGTACCTATCAAATATTCATGATGTGTTCCACGTATCCTTGTTGAGACGTTATGTAGCAGATGAGTCGCACATCTTACATCCATCTGAAGTTCAACTTGATACGGATTTGTCTTACGTGGAGCGACCAGTTCAGATTCTAGATCGCAAAGATAAGGTGTTGCGGAATAAGATCATTCCTCTTGTCTTAGTGCAGTGGCAGCGTCGAGGCACTGAAGAAGCCACTTGGGAGTTAGAGAGTCGTATGCGTTCGGAGCATCCAGAGCTCTTTTGAGTTGTGCTTTGTATAAGTTTGTGTTTTCAGTTGTAATCATAGTATCAGTTGTATTCAACAACAATTGAGATGTATTAATGATGTTGTTATTTCATTTTGTTCATTCTCTAAGCCTGATTTCGAGGACGAAATCTTTGAGGGGGGGAGAATGTAGTAGCCCAAATTCCAAATTGGGTAATTAACGGAGTAATGGTGATTAAGAAGGTTTAAGGTGTAATTTTGGCTATGGTCATGATCGGACGGACCGAAGAGGGTTCGGAAGCACCGAAGAGTTCGGACGATCCGAAGTGTAGTTCGGTGAATCCGATCATAGGTGTCAAGTGTTGATCGACACGTCATTTTCCATGCATGTTCGGACGGTCCGAAGTGTATGATCGGAGGATCCGATCATGAGCTGTCAAGAGCCAATGGACACGTAGCGTTCGGACGTTCCGAAGTGTTGTTCGGAGGATCCGAACATGGCCTATAAATAGTGCTCGGATTTCCTCATTTTGACTTGCTAATTTCTTGAGTTTTGCCTCATAGTTGAGAGGATTTGGAAGGTTTCTAGGGTTAGTTGTTGGTCGAGCGATAGCCAAGAGCTGCCAGGAGTAGTAGCGTAGCGGCGCCTGAGTTTCAAGGCAACCGACATCAAAGGGCTGTCGACGGACGAAGGTAAACCCTAAACCTTTGGTAGTACTAGGGAGTGCTGGTTTTGCTAGTCTAGCATGGTAGTATTGTTGATTGAGTATGCTTTTGATGCGTAGGCTTGTGCTAGACTTGATTAGCGGTGTTGCGTAAGGCTAGGCTTGCTGTGATAGAGGTACGAAAGTACTATCCGAGATATCCTGGTTGAGTATACATTCTTATATGTGTTGCATGATTATGTGGTGCATTGATATATGTCATATGATGCATGCTATTATGTCACGTTTATTACTGCACGTTGCATATCATGTTGAGCCGTATCTCCTTCGAGATAGCCTTTACTGTTGAGCTGTATCTCTTTCGAGATAAGCTATATCTTGGGGCCGCTCAGCCCTGTCTTGTGGACGCATGGACACCGAGAGTACACAGTGGCCGACGGGTCGGGAGGGCTTCGGTGGTCCGGGACATTTTAGGTCCACGTCTGTCTTGTAGTGGATGCAGTGACCCAGAGGTTGGACCGCGCGGCACTATCCACTTGGCGCCTCTAGACTGAGCATTTTGAGATCCTTTGTGATTCCTGTTTCTTGACTACCCTGGTATCATATCATAGCATGTGCATTTCATATAGGTTTGTATACTCATACTTTTGTACTGGGCGTTCTTATCGCTCACGTCCTCGGTTTTGTTTATTCTTGGACACCCCATTCCCACGGGGCAGGCCTCAGGTTGGATGGCTCAGGAGGAGCAGGAGGAGGACGTTGAGTAGCTGGTTGGTTTAGTTTTCAGTGTTTTCCATTTGATTCGATATGGTTGTACTGGATATTTCATTTTGAGTTAGTCTAGACTTCGATTTCGATTGGGTTGTATAACTATTGTTGTTGGCCATATTTCCGCTGTTATCTCTGATTATAATTGATTAGGTTAATTGCATGCTTAGTTTTTGATTAGTAGGTGATTCTGGAACGGGTCACTACAAGACGATTGGCATGGCACCGTACGAAGCACTTTATGGCAGGAAGTGTAGATCTCCCTTGTTTTGGTATGAGGTTGGCGAGAGGAAGATGTTGGGTTCAGAGTTGGTCCAACAGACTGCCGATGTTGTTGCTGTTATCCGTGAGAGGATGAAGACTGCGCAGTCGAGACAGAAGAGCTATGCAGATGTTCGTCGTAGGCCTTTGCAGTTTGAGGTTGGCGATCACGTGTTTCTGAAGATAGCACCTCTCAAGGGTGTGATGCGTTTTGGCAAGAAGGGTAAGTTGAGTCCGAGGTTTATTGGTCCATTCGAGATATTGGACAGAGTTGGTGATCGAGCCTACAGATTAGCCTTACCGCCAGATCTTGACAGAGTTCACAATGTTTTTCACGTATCGATGCTCAGGAAGTATATTGCGAATCCTTCCCATGTTCTTCGCCACGAGCCATTGGACTTGACGCCGAATTTGACGTACCAAGAGATTCTGGTTCAGATTCTGGACCGCAAAGTCAAAGTTTTGAGGAACAAAGAGATCGGCATCGTTAGAGTTCTTTGGAGGAACCATTTGATCGAAGAGGCCACGTGGGAACCAGAGGATGAGATGAGAGAGAAGTATCCTGAGTTGTTCGTGCAGCGACGTCAATTTCGAGGACGAAATTCCTCTAAGGAGGGGAGATTGTAATAGCCGAGCCCGGTGTACGGTACGGTTTAAGTTTTGTATGTTTATGGATTATTTATTTTAGACGTTAGAGTTGTGTTTATGGGTTATAGTATGGTTGGTTATTCTTGTTTTGTGGTGTTGTTTATGTTCGTGGTTGGTGATTGTTTTGTATCAGCGTTTCGGTTAGATTTTAGTTGCCTTAGATTTTGTCTTGGCCGTGACCAGACCGCACCCGCGCTCAGTGTAAGGACCGAACCCGCGATCTTAATTGTTGGATTTTGATGTTTTTTCCGTAGCTTCACCGCACCCGCGATGATGTTAGTACCGCACCCGCGGTGTAGACCGCACCCGCGGTAATTGCAGGACCGCACCCGCAGTCGTCGAGCATGGATTTTTGGATGGGAGGCCGTGAGCTCAGTGCACCTACGGTGCTTGGTGGAGCGCACCCGCGGTGATGAACAGTAGAGGTATGGTCGAGATTTTAAGTGTTTTTTGGGTGAGTTGACTTCACTTTTCCCCATTTCTTTCCTCTCCATTCTCGAATTCTCTCTTGGAGACAAGGGTTTTCCCTCATTTCTTTCACTTCCTATCTTCGATTCAAGCTTTTAGTTGGCGATTCGAGTTGAGATCGAAGTTCTCCTTGGTGCTAGGAAGCCAAGGTAAGCTTTTGGTGTTATTATTTCATGGTTTTGGAGAAGAGATGATTTGGGTTTGATGTTTATGTTAGATTTATGGATTCATTGGCATGGGTTCTTGATTATTGAGATGATGATGGTGTTATTAATGGATTATTGTTGTAGGTGGTGTATCAAGAGCTTAGATCGAGGTGTTCTTGTGGTTTGTAAGTGGAATTTCACCCTTGTGCTCACATGATAGTATATGTATTGTATTTCAAGAGTTTTATTGTGATATTCCCTTCCATTTGATTCATATTATGTATTGATTCACTTGTTATGTATATTAGAGGCATTTCATGTCTCAATTATTGAAAAGGGAATACAAGAGAAAAGAAAGAGTATTCAAAGTGTTTGTTAATGCCATAGAGAGAGTTTAAATGTTTTATTTGGATTGATAGATACATAGTCAGAGATTGCATGCAATTAGTTGATCAACGACCATAGGCTTATATCCCTCAGAGTAATCGATTTATATCGATGGGATACAAGTGAGAGACAGAGATACTATAATACCATCTCATTGCTATGTTATTGTTATAATATTCATGATTCAGAGTTTATATATCAGAGTTGATCGTATTTATGATTTCAAAGCTATGTTTCTCAAAGTATGTTATGTCATTGCTATGTAAGAGTTCCACTTGCTGAGTTTTATACTCATTTCAGTTATTTCATGTGATGCATTTAAGAGCGACGGACCGGGACGTTGACTGTGGACAGGGGGTCATATGCATGCCATGTTGGAAGGAAGATTTTTGGACATGATCATAGGAATGATATTTTGTATTTTGCTTTGTCATTTAAATGATCATGTATATATTTTATTGTAAAGATTTTTGAAGAGATGTATTTTGAAACTTCTTCCATATATTTGAAAGAAAATTTTATTTCCGCTGTGTTTTTATTTAATTGGGTCAAAGGTGTCACAATCATGTCCAAAAATCTTCCTTCCAACATGGCATGCATATGACCCCCTGTCCACAGTCAACGTCCCGATCCGTCGCTCTTAGTTGCATCACATGAAATAACTGAAATGAGTATAAAACTCAGCAAGTGGAACTCTTACATAGCAATGACTTAACATACTTTGAGAAACATAGCTTTGAAATCATAAATACCATCAACTCTGATATATAAACTCTGAATCATGAATATTATAACAATAACATAGCAATGAGATGGTATTATTCTTTACTCTGGTTGGATTCGTCCATTCGTTGGGTGATCCCTTGCTCTCACGTTCGAGTATTTGCTCGTCGTTTAGGCCCGTGAGTGAGATTTCTGCTCAACACTGTCTATGGTGCTCGTATCCCATCGATATAAATCGACAACTCTGAGGGATATAAGCCTATGGTCGTTGATCAACTAATTGCATGCAATCTCTGACTATGTATCTATCAATCCATAAAACATTTGAATTATCTCTCTTTGACATTTATCAAACACTTTGGAAACTATACTCTTTGTATTCCCTTTTCAATACAATTGAGACATACAATGCCTCCAATAGATATACAAGTGAATCAATACATAATTATGAAGCCAATGAAGGGAATAACACATTAAAATCTTTGAAATACAATACATATACATCATGTGAGCACAAGGGATGAAATTCCACTTACAAACCACAAGAACACCTCAATCTAAGCTCTTGATACACCACCTACAACAATAATCCATTAATAACACAATCATCAACTCAATAATCAAGAACCCATGCCAATTAATCCATAAATCCAACAAATGCAACAAACCCATATCATCTCTCCTCCAAAACCAAGAAATAACAACACCAAAAGCTTACCTTAGCTTCCTAGCACCAAGGAGAACTTCGATCTCAACTCAAATCACCAACTAGAAGCTTAAATCGAAGGTAGGAAGTGAAAGAAATGAGGGAAAACCCTTGTCTCCAAGAGGAAATTCGAGAATGGAGAGGAAAGGAATGGGGAAAAGTGAAGTCAACTCACCCAAAAGTACTTAAAATCTCGACCAAACCTCTACTGTACACGACCGCGGGTGCGGTAAACCATA
Organism: Primulina eburnea; assembly: GCF_022965805.1. Lineage (NCBI taxonomy): Eukaryota > Viridiplantae > Streptophyta > Magnoliopsida > Lamiales > Gesneriaceae > Primulina > Primulina eburnea. The sequence continues at coordinate 40,891,956 of NC_133107.1, read as the reverse complement.
CACCGTGGGTGCGCTGTGCTCACGGCCTCCCAACCAAAAATCCACGCCCGACAACCGCGGGGGCGGTCCTGCAATCACCGCGGGTGCGGTGTACACCGCGGGTGCGGTCCTCACTATACCGCGGGTGCGGAGAAGCTACGACAAAACACCAATAATTCCAATAATTCAGACCGCGGGTGCGGTCCTTACACTGAGCGCAGGGTGCGGTGCTGTCACGGCAGAAAAAATGTAATGCCCGAGAAATTAATTATCATAATCTGAGATGATTATTGATTTTGAATAGATATAATTAGAACCAGGGCTATTACGAGACCAAATTGGCCAAATCATATGAAGGGTGCATTTTTGGACAGAACAATTGGCGCCCGAGCGGTAGAAAATGACCGCCCGAGCGCCAATGTTCAACAAGGTAGGCATTTGGGCAGAAAGTATGGCGCCCGAGTGGTAATATTTAACCGCCCGAGCGCCAAAGTGCATTCGGAGAATTCTTGGACAGAGAGTGCCGCGCTCGAGCGGTATTTTCTTACCGCCCGAGCGCCGACCGAAAGTCAAGAAAAACAAGCCACGTCGCTTTACATGCAAACTTGATATATATATGTATACAAGCAACTTAATCCTTCAGAAACGAGAGAAAAGGGTCGAGGGAGGGTTAAGAAAATCCTTACGCCTTTATATTTCAATCCGTCCATCCAATTTTGAATCTGACTTCAGTACTGTGATCCTATCGACGTAGGCTACAACTTGACGTAAGTTTTGCTACATTTTGACATGTTTTGAAAGTATGATATTGTCATAATTGAATAGGATTCATATATGATGTTCTTGATATGTTAGACATAGTAGAATCGAAGTCAAATTAAGAAACAGATCGATTATGGAATTGCTATGATTTTTCTGGAGTATATTGATTTATACCGGATAGATTTGAATTGTGACGGGATTACGGATTGTATTGGATATGGGTTATGGATTGTAACTGTTATCTGGTGATATGGTATTGACGGGGATACTGAGTTTGTACCGTTATGCCGTTGATTTTGAATTAAATCCAGATTGATCATATTGTTATTGATTTGAATGGTATATTGACATGAGATTGTTGATATGGTTATTGCCAGATAGGCTGTGAGTCCAGGACTTCGACTGAGCCAGAAACCGACGAAAGAAAGGTATAAGTCAATGTGGTATTGCGAGATCGACTTGAGTCGGTTAGACTTGAGTTTTCCTAAATCACGTACTTTACTTTATTGCATTGATATTGCATTGATTTGATTGATATACTTGTTCTCTTGATTTTAGATAGCAGGTATTAGACGAGTAGTCTTATGACAGAAGTGCCTGATAGTGGTGGGATCACCACGGGCACATTGCACGATGTCATGAGATATTGTATTGGCGGAAGTGCCATAGTCTGCTACTGGATAATTGGCTATCGATGTGGATAGAATTATAGCTCATTCTATTACTGGTGATCAGTATTGTATCGATGTGGATAGAATTATAACTTTTTCTATTACTGTTGATCGATGTTATATCGATGTGGATAGAATTGGATTTTCTTCTATTACTGGTGATCGATACTATACTGATGTGGATAGAAGCAGATATTCTCTATTACTGGTGATCGATACTATATTGACGTGGATAGAACTGAAGTCTTTTCTATTACTGTTGGTCGATATGGAATGCCAATGTCTGGAAACCGGGATCGCTAGGCTAGGATTGAATCTAGTCTGAGTCGTGGAGTGACGAGCCTTTGTCGACAGTGTGATATTGATTATGTTTCAGATATTAATACATATCTTTGTTACCTGATTACATGCTTTATATTTGTTTATATGATTGCATGTTTCGTTGATTTATACTGGGATTTATTCTCACCGGAGTTATCCGGCTGTTGTCTTGTCTGTATGTGTACATGACAACAGGTGGGACAGGATCAGGGTCCAGGAAATGAGGAGAGATCGTGATTAGAGTGGAGGCTCCGGACTTGGATTATGATGTATAATAGGGTTGGAACACTTGATATTAGTTGTTAAACCTTAGTTTAGTTGAATGCATGCAGTACATGACTTGTATTGTATTTCATACTGATATGTATATGAGTTTGATTCACTACGTTCCGCATTTAAAAAAAATTTTAGACCCTGTTTTCTATTTGATTAATTAGTCCCAATGATGATTAAGAACTTGATTAGCGTCCGGGTCCCCACAACAGGTTGTATCAGAGCGATAGATCCTTGAGATTGAGATAGGAGCTAGTGAGCGGGGTAGAATGTGTTTTCTTTCCTGCTTTTGATTGGTAGCATGATTTACTGCTTTGTAGTACATTTTTATCTGTTTATCTGACTTGATTTGAAAACATGTATTATTGCGAACGAATCAGAGCCGATTCTGGATCAGCAGTAAGATGATCGGAGGAGGACTGAAATAGAACTTTGGTTTGGGGTTGCTAATTCTTTTGATTTCAGATATGCCTCCGAGAAGAATACCAGAACAGGGGAGTACATCGAATCCTGCCATGGATGTGACCCCTACTCCAATGAAGCAATTGTTGAAAAGATTTCAGTCATTCCATCCACCGACTTTGAAAGGTACGGAGAATTCCGTGGAATGTGAAAGTTGGTTGGACGATATTGAAGCGATGTTCGAATCTTTGGAATATACTGAGGAAAAGAGGGTGAAACTGATAGGACACCAATTGCATGATGTGGCTAAACACTGGTGGATCACGATGAAACGGGCATTGGAACAACGAGGTACGGTCATTACCTGGAATGTGTTTAAGTCTGAATCTTATCTACGGTTCTTCCCAGTATCTTATAGGAAGGACAAGGGAGCCGAGTTTGCAAACTTGAGACAGGGCCAGTTAAACATTGAGGACTATGTGGCTAAGTTCTCTACATTGCTTCGATTTTCTCCCCATGTGGCTGAACATGATGAGGCCGTTGCGGATCAGTTCATAAATGGCCTAAATCCTGAAATCTTTACCTTGGTGAATACCGGGAGGCCAAACAATTTCACCGATGCCTTGAACCGAGCCAAGGGAGCCGAAGCCGGTTTAATGAGACAGAGAGAGGCTTCGTTTGTGCCTTCAGCACCAAGAGCACAGCTGCCTCCACCAGCTCCCCGATTTGAGAGCGGCAGTGTTAGTGGGAAGAAAGACTTCCTAAAAGCGAAAGGGAAGGAATTTAAGAAAGCTGGAAGTAGTTCATCCAGTTCGAGTGGCTCTAGACAGACTGGTCAGGGCAAGAGTTATACAGGACCCTACTGTAGCACTTGTGGAGGGAAGCATTCCACCGAGCAGTGCCGAGGAGTGTTCGGCAACTGCCGCATTTGTAAGCAGCATGGACACTTTACCCGAGTGTGTCCACAGCGTGGTGCCCAGGGATCTCAGGCTGCTGAGTCGTCTGGACCAGCGGCTCAGACAGGAAGACGATCTTCTGCCATTCATTCCTTTCAGCCAGCACCGTCTACTCAGTCACAGCAGAGGCCTGGAGGGAGCCAGACAGCGAGCCAGCCTCCTCGACAGAAGGCCCGACTATTCGCTTTGACTGAGGAGCAAGCACAGGATGCACCTGATGATGTCGTGGCAGGTAACTGTTTTATTTCTGGTTATCCTGCATATGTATTGATTGACACTGGTGCATCGCATACTTTTATTTCTGAGAGGTTTGCATTGAGTCGTGCGTTACCTATTGAGTCATTGTCTGCAGTAGTGTCTATCTCTTCGCCGTTAGGGACAGGTTTGATGTCAGTAAATCTGTTAAATCTTGTATACTGCAGTACGATGGGCATGAGATTGAGTTGGACTGTATTGTACTTGGGATATCTGATTTTGATTGTATTGTCGGTATCGATATGTTGACCAAGTACCGAGCTACAGTCGATTGTTTCCACAAGATTGTTCGATTCAGACCTGAGATGGCTGAAGAGTGGAAATTTTACGGTAAGGGTTCTCGTGCTATAATTCCTTTGATATATGCAATGAATATGACTCGATTATTGTAGAAAGGAGCGGATGGATTCCTGGTATATTCAGTTGATTTACTGAAATCGAGCCCATCATTGGCGGATTTGCCAGTGGTGTGCGAATTTGCTGATGTCTTTCCAGATGAGATTCCTGGATTGCCTCCGATTCGAGAGATAGACTTCAGCATAGAATTGATGCCAGGAACCGTCCCGATTTCGGGGGCTCCTTACAGGATGGCACCGATCGAGTTGAAAGAGCTGAAAGAACAGTTGGAGGATTTACTGGCCAAGGGGTACATTAGACCGAGTGTATCTCCTTGGGGTGCTCCAGTACTGTTCGTGAGGAAGAAGGATGGGTCGATGAGGACTTTGTATCGACTACCGGCAACTGAACAAGGCGACGGTAAAGAATAAATATCCATTGCCTCGGATTGATGATCTGTTTGATCAGTTGCGGGCTCTTCGGTGTATTCCAAGATCGATTTGAGATCTGGATACCATCAATTGAGAGTCAGGGAGTCTGATATCTCAAAGACAACATTCAGAACCAGGTATGGACACTATGAGTTTATTGTCATGCCTTTTGGGTTAACGAATGCACCAGCGGTATTTATGGGATTGATGAACCGCGTCTTTCAAAAATATTTGGATGATTTTGTTATCATATTCATTGATGATATATTGATTTATTCAAAGAATATGATTGAGCATGCTAATCATCTGAGGACTGTGTTGAGAACTTTGAGGGCGGAGAAACTGTATGCTAAATTGTCGAAATGTGAGTTTTGGCTGAAACAGGTTGTGTTTTTGGGTCACATTATATCGGGAGACGGTATATCAGTTGATCCCAGTAAGGTTGAAGCCGTGATTAGTTGGCCGAGACCTACATCTGTGCCGGAGATTCGCAGTTTCATGGGTTTGGTTGGATATTATCGCCGATTCATTAAAGATTTCTCGAGTATTGCCAAACCGATTACACAGTTAACTCAGAAAAATGCTCCGTTTGTTTGGTCTGAAGAATGTGAGACCAGTTTTCTCGAATTGAAGAAGAGGTTGACCAGTGCGCCTGTGTTGACGATTCCTTCAGGTACTGGTGACTTTGTTGTTTATTGTGATGCATCTCACCGAGGATTGGGTTGTGTTTTGATGCAGCGGGGGCATGTGATTGCTTATGCCTCGAGACAGCTGAAACCCCATGAAACTCGTTACCCAATTCATTATCTTGAATTGGCAGCCATAGTCTTTGCACTGAAGATATGGCGACATTATTTGTACGGTGAGAAATTCGAAATCTATTCTGATCATAAAAGCTTGAAATATCTGTTTTCTCAATCAGAGCTGAATATGAGACAGCGGAGATGGCTGGATTTACTGAAAGACTTTGATTGTGAGATTAAATATTATCCGGGGAAATCCAATGCAGCAGCAGATGAGCTGAGTCGAAAGGTATGTGCACTATCCTTATAGACGATAGGTGTCTCGAATTTGATAGAAGACTGCTGTTTGTCTGGATTAGCTTTTGAAACAGATTGTCAGCCTCTGAGATTATATACAATTCAAGTTGAACCAGAATTGATATTGAGAATCAAAGAGGCACGGAGGGTTGATCAGAACGTACAGAATTCGATTGCAATGGTCAGAGCTGGACATCAATCAGAATATCAGGTCTGAAATGGTGTTTTGTATGTGAATAATCGTCTTGTTATGCCGAATGTTTCAGAATTGAGACAGCGAATACTGTCAGAAGCGCACAACAGTTGTTTTAGCATTCATCCTGGTGGCAGGAAAATGTATAACGATTTAAAGACACAGTATTGGTGGAAACAAATGAAATCTGATGTGACTGAATTTGTAGCCAAGTGTCTGAATTGCCAACAGGTGAAAGCTGAAAGAAAGAAGCCAGGAGGATTGTTGCAGAGTTTGTCCATTCCTGAATGAAAATGGGATCACATTTCCATTGACTTTGTGACGCAGTTACCGAGATCCTCCAGAGGTTGTGATGCGATTTGGGTCATGATTGATCGATTGACCAAATCTGCATCTTTTATTCCATACAAAATGACGTATAGATATGACCAGATGGCGGATATTTACGTCAAGGAAGTGGTGAGACTGCACGGAGTGCGAAAGTCGATTGTTTCAGACTGTGATCTTCGGTTTACTTTGCACTTCTGGCAGAATTTTCAGCAGGCTCTCGGTACGAAGTTACATCTAAGTACCGCATATCACTCACAGACTGACGGACAATCAGAGCGTACGATCCAGACATTGAAAGATATGCTGAGAGCTGTAGTGCTGGATTTTAGCACTAATTGGCAAGATGCATTGTCTCTTTGCGAGTTTTCGTACAACAATAGCTATCAGACGAGTATTGAGATGGCTCCATTCGAAGCATTGTACGGAAAGAAATGCAGATCCCCATTGTATTGGGATGATATCTCTGAAGTTCCTGAGACTGGACCTGATATGATCAGAGATATGACCGAGAAAGTGAAATTGATTCAGAAGAAAATGAAGGCAGCTCAGGACCGACAAGCCAAATATGCCAACCTCAGACGACGACCGTTGGTATTCGAGGTAGGAGACCGAGTATTCCTAAAGATTTCTCTTTTCAGAGGTATTGTCAGATTTGGCAAGAAAGAGAAATTGTCTCCACGATACGTAGGTCCTTATGAGATTCTCGAAAAGATAAGAGATCGTGCCTATCGACTTGCCTTGCCGCCTTCATTATATGGAATACATGATGGTTTTCATGTATCGATGCTGCGGAAATATCTCCCTGATGATTCACATGTTATTCAACCAGACGAGACTGAGCTGGAAAAGACATTGAGTTATGTCGAGAAACCGATCCGGATTATCGATCGTAAAGAAAAACAGCTCAGAACAAAAATGATTCCGTTGGTGAAAGTTCAATGGACTCGTCATGGCGTGGAAGAAGCCACTTGGGAGACTGAGTCTGATATGAGACAAGAATTCCCAGCAATTTCTTACTAATGTAAATGTTTGTGTGACTTTAATTACATTCTCTCTTAAATGATATGATTTGACTACCTGTGATTTCGAGAACGAAATCGTATCTTAGGGGGGGAGAAATATAATGCCCGAGAAATTAATTATCGTAATCTGAGATGATTATTGATTATGAATAGATATAATTAGAACCGGGCTATTACGAGACCAGATTGGCCAAATCATATGAAGGGTGCATTTTTGGACTGTACAATTGGCGCCCGAGCGGTAGAAAATGACCGCCCGAGCGCCAATGTTCAACAAGGTAGGCATTTGGACAGAAAGTGTGGGGACCCGGACGTTAATCATCTTCTTAACCTTCTTTTGGGATTTAATTATCAGTTATGATAAACAGGGTCTAAAAATTTTTCTTTTTAAAATGTAAATACAGAAGGTAATGGAATCTAAATAATATACATCTTAGTATAAAATACATTTCAGTGTAATAGTACAATACTGTACAATCTAAGTCTAAGGTTCAGTTACTAATTTCAAGTAAATAAACAAAATCTACAGTAAGTCCGGAATCACCACGCTAACTCGTCTTCTCTCATCTTCTTGACCCTGATCCAGCCCCACTTGTTGTCATGCACACATACAAAACAAGACAACAGCCGGATAACTCCGGTGAGAATAAATCCCAGTATAAAACATGGTAAACATGCATATACATAAAGTAAATCATGAAATATTCTATCATGAATAAACTTAAAAACAATAGATTTCATAATCTATGAAATCAACTCAAAATAAGCATGCAACACAAATCAGTTAAACATGCTACTCAAATCAAATCATAAAAACATGCTATCATAACTGAAAGCAATAACCATGGGTTTCATAGTCTATGAAACCATATCTATAAACACATGCAGTTCTAGTCAAATCATGTCTAGACTCGACTCACTATAACTCTAGGGATCCCGGTGTGAATAAGACGTCACTGTCTGTCACCTACCCTCCCAATCGGGGTGACGTACGTCTTATTCCTAGACTTCGGTCATATATGTATCGAATAATCTACAATAGGAGGGTGTCTGCTCCTATGTAACGATACACCGAACGTCTAGAAGTCTGACTATCTGTCAAACATTCCTATCTCAAATGCAATGTATAACAATCTGTAAACAGAGCATAAATATCTTAAAATGCAATGTATAACAATCTGTAAACAAAGCATAATATAGACAATAAAGCTAGTATGTGATTTTTGCTTGGAAACTAAAATAGGATCTTATTTGAGTTGTGTCTTCCCGAATATCACATGAATTATACCTTTGTCGTCCCGGTCTGACGAAGACGATGACCTGTATTCAAATCTGTCCATCTCGAATCTGAAATGACAATATCGAATACATTGTATCAGTGAATAACTCAATATACAATCTGTTCTGATCAATACTGAATTCAGTATACAATCTGATCAATGTCTGAACAAGATATCATCTGAGTCATATCAATAATATCACAATCTACTCGAAATTATATCTGAATCTGATCAATATCAATCTACTGATGTTTCGACGGCATAACAATACAATCTGAATAACCTCGTCAATCTGAACATCACAAATATAATACTGGAACTCATAATCTGTGTCAATACATTTCATAATCTGAATACTAACACAATTCTGATATAGAATCTCAGTCAATATATTCCAAAAATCATAACAATTACAGAAACAGTCTGTTCTTTAATCTGACTTCAATTCTATAATGTCTACGGTAGCAGAAACATCATATCTGATTCATATTCAATTCTGACTATATCATAAATTTAAATCATGTCTAAACGTAACAAAACTTACGTCCAGTTGTAGGCTGCGTTGATAGTAACACAGTACCGAAGTCGGATTCAAAATCTGACTGACGGATTTCACTCTTTTTCAGAAACCTTTCTCGATTCTTTTGTTTCTGATTTCTGAAGGAATTCGTGCATCTATATATATATACATATGTATACTCACACATGCAAGAAAGCAAGTGGCGCGATTTCGTTTTGCATGATTCGCGCTCGAGCGGTCAATCTTTACCGCTCGGGCGCGAAACCTTCTGCCCAAGCTTCGGCAGTTTACACCCTGGCGCTCGGGCGGTCATTTTCTACCGCTCGGGCGCCAGACATTCTGTCCAAAACATAATCTGGTGGTGCATTGGCGCTCGGGCGGTCTTTTTCTACCGCTCGAGCGCCGAAGGTTCTGTCCAAATTCTTGGTTAACCTTGCAACGAAGCCCGGCCTCGTCATTTGAGTTCTTATAACCTCAATTATGTCAATTAATCAACGTCTTATTACAATAATTAAATCTCGGGCATTACATTTCTCCCCCTCTTAGATTTGAGTTCGTCCTCGAACTCACAAACAATCAATTCAACTATATCAGAAGAAATGTATAACTGAGTTTAAATCAAACTCAAGTATCTGATTCCAGTCCGGAATAAGAATTTACTAAGTATAATGTCATAATACTTCTCCAATTCTTTATGCTAGAATCAATCTCGCATTACTGGCTATACAACATCCGTATATACCAATCTATAGCTCATGACATATCAGTACTATTAGCTATTATCAATCTATTATCCTCAAATCAAGGATATCATTCCCCTACCAACCGTCATTATCCGACGTTTGCAATTATACCTGTCGAATCTGATCTGTATTCATTCTTTTCTAATTCTTTTTCAAAAGAATTTTGTAGGGTTCACTGCATAATATCTCGTCTGTAACTATCTAATTACCCATCTGATAATCTGATAGTTATAATTATACAATAATTCACACAATGACAATATGTAATATCATCTAGTGCTAACATCTAGCATTATAGTTCTCTGGATATCTTCCAATATCCGGATAATACACTCTGACTGTCTGTCAATCTATGAATAATCTGCAAAATAACTTATGGTATGATCGGCCATAATTGCAAACTTAATCAAAATCACAATCTGATATCGTCTACTTCTACATTCCAGTCACTCTGACTATGTTCTGACATCAATCTGTGTCATTTGGTTCTGTTTGTACATCATCTTGTACAACTAATAGATATAGATTGAACGATCTGTCAATCATAATCATATTATATCACAATCTGGAAAAAATATTGGGATAATCTCATTACGAAATTCATCGAAATATACTCCCCATGTCAAATCAGAAATATATTAAGTCTGTAATAAATCTTCTGATTTCTCTCTTTCTGTCTTTCTGTTAGCGATTTAGACACATCAGTACAATTTCTGCCAACATTTCTGTACAAATTCTGTCACGACTGATCTAATCTGTCTATATCATACCTGTCTGTTCGAATCTCATACATTCTCAGTCAGCAAAATGAACACTGAATCCACTACAATGCATTTCTGACACTATCTGTAATTTCAGATTCAAACTACTCGATATAAACAAATCAGTTAATAATAAAATTTTAAAAAAAATACCTACCTGGTATTCGGCTCTGATTATAAATATCAATTCTGTTATACAACTCTGAAACATTCTGATATCATAACACAATCAGTCTAATACAAAACAAAAATTCACATATCTACTTCTCTGACCGATACTCTGCTCTGATTATCGAAATACTATTCTGACCACTCTGATCACGTTTCTGTATGGCTGAAATTCTCGAATTCATTTCTGATACCAGCTGAACTGTATATACTCTCAACGGTGCATATGAAAGGGAACGATTTAGGGAGACCGAAAGCACAACGGAAGCACAATTTTATTTTAAAATTTCGGCCCCCTTGCATCTTGTGTAGCAAAATACAACAAACACCAAAAACATGTCATACATAGGGTGTTTTAGAAGATATTACCTATCAACCTCTTGAGGTTGATGATGGCTCCAACTTAGTTGTCAAACAACTAAGCTCTTGATAGGAATGGCAATCTACAAGCTTCCTCCTCCTTGAATCTTTCCTTCAAATTAGGCCCACCACCAACTAGGTAGATCCCCTCACATTTTGCACTAGAAAAATGTGAGGATTTTTCAAAGAGAAAATAATGTTTCCTCAACAAATTGAAGAACAAAAGAGAGAAAATTTTGAGAGAGTTTTGCCAGCAAGTTTCGGCCAAGGCTATGTTAGGGGAGGAAGGAGAATCACTTAATTTCTTGTCTTAGTGTTGCAAAAAGCAAAAGTGAAAAACTTGCATGCCATGCAATTTTTTATTCAAAAGTAATCTCCACCTCTTCACCTCCCAAACATGTATATTATATGGTTTTTAATCAAATTAAAAACCTTGGACTAAATTTTAATTATCTCAAACATATTTGAGACTAATTAAACATTACTTGAATTTACCCAAGTCCCACTAGTTAAATAATTATTTAAATTGAGCTCTACAAGACTCAATATAATTTAATTAATTCAACACTTGAATTAATTTAATTATTTGGACTCTACTAGGTCCACTAGTGTTTAATTAATTCAACACTTGAATTAATTTAATTTAGTCCATAATAATGTTTATGAATATCACAATTTTCAAATACATTATTCACTTGGCCAAATTTTAATTTAGGAACACTTCCAAAAATTAAAATTTACATTTCTCTCATAGAAGTCATACTTCTATTTTTCTTTACACTTATAAACTCATTTATAAGTTGTTCAACACATTGAACTATTTTCTCTTTTATAGAAGTCGTACTTCTAATTTTCCTTACGCTTATAAACTCCTTTATAAGCCGTTCAACACATTGAACTATTTTTACTTCTCAACGGGATCTTGAAAGCTAGTACTTGTGTGGCCCTCAATGGTTCATTGATACAACTAGCCGTGGGTTCACATCTCTATGTGATTCGGACTAAACATGTCCTTATATGAGCATATCCCAATTGCTCAATTCTTATTTATCAACACCTTGATAATAAGAACGTCAGAACTCAAGTCTGATAGTACCCAACCAATCATGTTAAACGCCTAGCAGCATCGCTTACATGATTCCCTAGGTATCAAATGATAGTGCCTGCAAGAACCATTCAATTATGGTTAGCGTACAGTACGGTCCCTTCAACTCATATATCCCGATCGATTCGACAACCATTGGTTTATCGAGAGTTGTCAATGAATCGATACTATGTGTCATGTCGTAGTTGCATCGATGGTGTAATCTATGAAACACCTTTCATAATTACAACCATACTCTGGCCAGAAATTTCGATCTACATACACATGATAACACATAGGATATCCATACCCGAAGGTAAGCGGTGAATCCCCGACTACAATGCATCGACTGTGGGGACCCGGGCTCTAAATCTTTTTCTTGGGATTAAATGGATTGTTATTCTAAAATGTGGGTCAATTTTTCGCTTTTATATTTAAATCAAAATGTAACTAGACAAGCACAAGTTCTTTATTTAATTTACAACATACAAACATAAAATCTATGTCCTGTTTCGTATGTCCTCAACTAACCAGTAATAAAATACAGTACATAACAAAAGACAACTACTGGTCCGTCTGCTAGGCCCGAGATCTCCACGCTAACACGATCATCTCTGTCTCGACCCAAATCCTGCCCCACCTGTTGTTATGCACACATACAGACATAACAACAGCCGGAAAACCGGTGAGAACACATCCCAGTATAAACATGTGAACATGCATATAAATACTATAAAACATGAAACATGCTGATATGAATGTCATTCATATAAAATCATGAAATGCGAGCCTAATCATGTCTAGATGCGACTCGACTAAAACTCTAGGGATCCTGGTGTGAATAAGACGATCTATCACCTACCCTCCCAATCGGGGTGACGGTACGTCTTATTCCTAGACTTCGGCCTGATCTGTATCCACGTCTACAAAGGGGCGGTGATCTTCCCCTAAGCTGGGATAGAACCGAACATCTAGAAGTCTGCCTGATCTCCAGACTGTCCTATCTTAATGCATGAATACAAAATCTGTAAACAAGCATAATCATCTAATGCAATGTAACATGATCTGTAAACAAAGCATAATAAGAATTGAATACAAGTTCTAATAAACATCTAATGCAATGTAACATGATCTGTAAACAAAGCATAGCGAGATTTGCATACAAGATCTATAAACAAATCTATAATAATAATACCTATATCAAGATATAAACAATAAAACTCGTATGTGGTTTTGGTTGGGAAACTCAAATGTGATCTCATTTGAGTCGTGATTCCCCAAAACAAAACATGTATTATACCTTTCGTCGTAGAATTGCTGTTACAGTCGTGAAGATGAATCTGCAATAGAATGTCTAACACTTTCTAGGAAATGTTTCTTTAACACTTACTAATCAAATGAAATCTCGCGCCTCTATTTATAGACAATGATCGGAAGATCCGATCCACTTCGGACGCTCCGATCTGACACACTTCGGACGCTCCGAACTCACTTCGGACGTTCCGAATCCTGCATGTCTTCCACGTCTCTAGCCAACTGTCTCGGATGATCCGAACTACGATCGGTCGATCCGAACTCTGCATGCCATCCATGTGTCCAGCCACCTGGCTCGGACGCTCCGAACGCCGAACGGACGATCCGAACGCATCGGACGATCCGATCCTGGTTCGGTCCTTCCGGTCTCACCGAAATATAAATAATCCAACATTCTCGATATCGGTCAATCTAATCTCAATAGATATCATTTCTTATTTCTTATGGTTATGTATAATCTTCACAACATATCTATGAATTCGTACATGTCAATCATTGCTCTGGGCATTACATTTCTCCCCCTCTAAGACAGAAGTTCGTCCTCGAACTGAAGTAACCATACAAAGTATCTAAAACAGTTTGATAATCTAAAACTGAATACATACTCATATCATATAAATAACTCGGGGTGTTTCTGCCTCATGTTTTCTTCCGTTTCCCACGTCGCTTCCTCAATGCCATGTCGACTCCACTGAACTTTCACAAGTGGAATGGTCTTCGTTCTGAGCTGTTTGTCCTTTCGATCAAGAATCTGTATCGGTCGTTCTATATAGCTCAAGGTTTGATCAAGTTCAGTTTCGTTCGGTTGAATAACATGAGAAACATCTGGCATATATCTGCGTAACATTGATACATGAAATACGTCATGTATTCCGGATAAAGAAGGAGGAAGAGCAAGTCGATAAGCTCGATCGCCAATCTTTTCAAGAATCTCGTACGGACCAATGTATCGAGGAGATAGCTTCCCACGTTTGCCAAATCGCACAACGCTTCTAAAAGGAGAAATTTTCAAGAATACCCTATCTCCTACCTCAAATACTAACGGTCTACGTCTGATATTGGCGTACTTTGCTTGCCTATCCTGTGCTGTCTTCATTCTTTTCTGAATAACCTTTACCTTCTCAGTCATGTCACGAATCATATCTGGCCCAAGTTCTGGTACTTCTGAAACATCATCCCAATATAGCGGAGATCTGCACCTCTTGCCATACAAAGCTTCAAACGGTGCCATCTCAATGCTTGTTTGATAGCTATTATTGTACGAGAATTCGCAAAGAGGTAGGGAATCTTGCCAACTAATGCCAAAATCTAGCACGACGGCTCTCAACATATCCTCTAATGTCTGGATAGTCCGTTCTGACTGTCCGTCTGTCTGAGGATGGTAAGCAGTGCTAAGGTGTAAGGTCGTACCTAACGCCTGCTGTAAACTGTGCCAGAAGTGTGAAGTGAATCGTGGATCACGATCTGATACGATAGACTTCGGCACTCCATGCAATCTGACTACCTCCCGAATATAAATCTCCGCCATCTGATCCTGTCTATACGTCATTCTATAAGGGATGAAACAAGCAGATTTGGTCAATCTGTCAATAATGACCCAAATCGCATCGCAATCTCTGGATGATCGAGGTAACTTCGTCACGAAATCCATGGAAATGTGGTCCCATTTCCATTCTGGAATGGATAAACTCTGAAGTAAACCCCCCGGCTTCTTCCTCTCGGCCTTCACCTGTTGGCAGTTCAAGCATTTAGACACAAATTCGGCAATGTCTGACTTCATTTGTTTCCACCAGAATTGGGTCTTCAAGTCATTGTACATCTTCCTGCCACCAGGATGAATGCTGAACCGACTACAATGTGCCTCTGTCAGAATCTGCTGCCTCAAATCTGCAACATCTGGCACAACTAGACGGTTATTCACGTACAACACATGATCTCGTACCTGATATTCTGATACATGCCCTGATCTGACCATTTGGATTGATCTTTGCACATTCTGATCAGTTTTTTGTGCTTCCTTAATCCTCATAATCAAATTGGGCTCAACTTGGATCGTAAAGAGTCGTAGTGGCTTACTATCTGTATCAAATTCTAATCCAGACATACAGCAATTTTCAACTAACTTGTTAACACCTATCGTCGATAAGGACAATGAACATACCTTACGACTCAAGGCATCTGCTGCTGCATTTGACTTTCCTGGATAATATTTGATTTCACAGTCAAAGTCTTTCAGAAGATCTAGCCATCTACGTTGCCTCATATTCAATTCTGATTGAGAAAATAGGTACTTTAAGCTCTTGTGATCGGAAAAGATCTCAAATTTCTCGCCATAGAGATAATGACGCCAAATCTTTAATGCAAACACGATAGCCGCCAATTCAAGATCATGAATGGGGTATCGAACTTCATGTGGCTTCAATTGTCTCGAGGCGTATGCGATCACATGACCTCGCTGCATAAGAACACATCCCAAACCTCTATGAGAAGCATCACAATATACAACAAAATCACCTGTACCTGAAGGTATCGTCAATACTGGGGCACTGGTCAGCCTTTTCTTCAATTCAACAAAGCTAGACTCACACTCCTCTGACCAAACAAATGGTGCATTCTTTTGTGTTAATTGAGTTATTGGTTTTGCAATACTGGAGAAATCTTTGATAAATCTTCTGTAGTATCCGGCTAAGCCCATGAAACTGCGTATTTCTGGTACAGAAGTCGGTCTCGACCAACTAATCACAGCTTCCACTTTACTCGGATCAACAGAAATACCATCTCCAGAAATGATATGTCCTAAGAAGACAACTCTATTCAACCAAAACTCACACTTTGACAATTTAGCATACAGTCGCTCGTTTCTCAACGTCTGCAAAACAATTCTGAGATGCTCTGCATGCTCATTTCTGTTCTTCGAATACACCAAAATGTCATCAATGAAGACAATCACAAATTCATCTAGATATCTCTGAAACACTTGGTTCATCAAGCCCATAAATACCGCAGGAGCATTTGTTAAACCAAAAGGCATGACAATAAATTCGTAATGTCCATACCTGGTTCGAAACGCTGTCTTTGGTATGTCTATATCTCGAACTCTGAGCTGATGATAACCAGAACGTAAATCAATCTTAGAATAGACCGAGGATCCCTGCAACTGATCAAATAGGTCATCGATCCTAGGCAAAGGATATTTATTCTTGATCGTTGCCTTGTTCAACTGCCGGTAATCGATACACAACCGCATCGACCCATCTTTCTTTCGCACGAACAGCACCGGAGCGCCCCAAGGAGATACACTAGGTCTGATATATCCCTTGGCTAGAAGATCTTCTAATTGTGCTTTCAATTCTTTGAGTTCGATGGGTGCCATCCTATATGGAGCTCTCGAAATAGGTACGGTACCTGGCGCAAGTTCAATGCTGAAATCTACCTCACGAACCGGAGGTAATCCTGGGATCTCATCTGGAAAAATATCTGGAAATTCCCGTACTACTGGCAGATCTGCCAATGCCGGGCTCGACTTCTGCATATCTACAGCATAAACAAAGAAACCATCCGCTCCTTTCTGTAACAGTCTGTTCATAGTAAGAGCCGAAATCAAGGGAATCCGAGATCTGGAACCCTTCCCGTAGAATTTCCACTCGTCTGTCATCTCGGGTCTGAATCTGACAATCTTGTGGAAACAATCCACGGTGGCTCTGTACTTCGTTAGCATGTCAATACCGACTATAGAATCAAAATCAGCTAGACCCAACACTATACAATCTAGGTCAATCTCATGCCCCTCAAACTGTAGAATGCAATGTCTAACCGTAGTTACAGATATTAATCCACTTCCCAACGGAGAATTAATAGACACAACGTCTAACAAAGACTCAACAGGCAATGAATGCAACAATGCAAATCGTTCTGAGATGAATGTATGCGATGCACCTGTATCTATCAAGATATAAGCAGGATAACCATAAATGAGACAGTTACCTGCTATAACATCATCTGGTGCATCTTGTGCTTGCTCCTCTGTCAACGCAAACACTTGGGCCTGTTGCATCGGAGGTTGAGTCACAGTCTGACTACCTCGGCCTCTGGGTGGAGTCGGTGCTGGTGGAGGCTGAAAAGAGTGAACCGACGATGCCTGCCGCTCAAACTGAGGTACTGAACCGGATGCTCTTCCACTCTGGCCTTGCTGTACACCTCTCTGTGGACAGACTTTGGCAAAATGCCCCGGTTGCCTACAAATGTTGCATCGGCCTGTAACTCCTTGGCACTGTTCAGTCGCATGCCTACCTCCACAATTATTGCAATATACACCTGAAGTCCTTGAACTTTGATCAAAACCAGTCTGTCTTGATCCGCTGGAGCTGGATGAACTGCTCCCAGGTCGCTTAAACTGCTTCCCCTTCGCCTTCAACTGTTCTTTGCGTCCACTACCACTACCACCACTTTCGAATCGAGGAGGAGGAACTTGGGATGGAGGTAGTGGCGGTCTAGGACTCGGTGCAACATACGGAGCACTCCGTTGTCTAAGCAATCCTGCTTCAGCTCCTTTGGCACGATTCAATGCATCCGAGAAGTTATCGGGTCTCCCAGTATTGACCAACGTAAAGATATCTGGATTCAGGCCATTTATAAACTGATCCGCCATGGCCTCGTCATTTCCTGAAACATGGGGTGCAAAACGAAGCAAAGAAGAGAATTTAGCAACGTACTCCTCAATGTTCAATGGCCCTTGCCTCAGGTTTGTGAATTCAGCGCCTTTATCTTTACGGTAGGATACAGGGAAGAATCGCTGATAAAACTCGGTCTTGAATACCTTCCAAGAAATTTCGGTACCCCGCTGCTCTAAAGCTCTCCTAATGTTCAACCACCAATTCTTTGCTATATCTTGCAATTGATGGCCAATTAGCTTGATCCTCTTCTCATCACTGTACTCCAACGAGTCGAATAGCATCTCAATATCTTCAAGCCAACTTTCGCACTCGATGGCATTCTCGGTACCTTTTAAAGTGGGAGGTCGAAAGGATTGGAATCGCTTCAGCAACGTCTCCATAGGGGTCGCCGTAACATCCATAGGATCTCCGGATGTACTCCCCTGCTCTGGCGCTGCTGGTCGTAGAGGTACGGCTGCTCTTCTAGGAGGCATATCTAATAATCCAACTGATTAGTAAACAAGATATACAACTGTCTCAGCCATCATCTAGTCAGTTACCTCTGATCTAGAATCGGTTCTGATTCAGTCAATCACATGCTGAAATTAATCAAATACCAAACAACATGTAATAAGAAAGCAATAATCATGCTAGCACATCATCAAGCAAGGAAGAAGACTCGATCTACCCCGCTCATTCTATCCTATTTCAGTCTAACGGAACTATCGGCTCTGATACCACCTGTTGTGGGGACCCGGGCTCTAAATCTTTTTCTTGGGATTAAATGGATTGTTATTCTAAAATGTGGGTCAATTTTTCGCTTTTATATTTAAATCAAAATGTAACTAGACAAGCACAAGTTCTTTATTTAATTTACAACATACAAACATAAAATCTATGTCCTGTTTCGTATGTCCTCAACTAACCAGTAATAAAATACAGTACATAACAAAAGACAACTACTGGTCCGTCTGCTAGGCCCGAGATCTCCACGCTAACACGATCATCTCTGTCTCGACCCAAATCCTGCCCCACCTGTTGTTATGCACACATACAGACATAACAACAGCCGGAAAACCGGTGAGAACACATCCCAGTATAAACATGTGAACATGCATATAAATACTATAAAACATGAAACATGCTGATATGAATGTCATTCATATAAAATCATGAAATGCGAGCCTAATCATGTCTAGATGCGACTCGACTAAAACTCTAGGGATCCCGGTGTGAATAAGACGATCTATCACCTACCCTCCCAATCGGGGTGACGGTACGTCTTATTCCTAGACTTCGGCCTGATCTGTATCCACGTCTACAAAGGGGCGGTGATCTTCCCCTAAGCTGGGATAGAACCGAACATCTAGAAGTCTGCCTGATCTCCAGACTGTCCTATCTTAATGCATGAATACAAAATCTGTAAACAAGCATAATCATCTAATGCAATGTAACATGATCTGTAAACAAAGAATAATAAGAATTGAATACAAGTTCTAATAAACATCTAATGCAATGTAACATGATCTGTAAACAAAGCATAGCGAGATTTGCATACAAGATCTATAAACAAATCTATAATAATAATACCTATATCAAGATATAAACAATAAAACTCGTATGTGGTTTTGGTTGGGAAACTCAAATGTGATCTCATTTGAGTCGTGATTCCCCAAAACAAAACATGTATTATACCTTTCGTCGTAGAATTGCTGTTACAGTCGTGAAGATGAATCTGCAATAGAATGTCTAACACTTTCTAGGAAATGTTTCTTTAACACTTACTAATCAAATGAAATCTCGCGCCTCTATTTATAGACAATGATCGGAAGATCCGATCCACTTCGGACGCTCCGATCTGACACACTTCGGACGCTCCGAACTCACTTCGGACGTTCCGAATCCTGCATGTCTTCCACGTCTCTAGCCAACTGTCTCGGATGATCCGAACTACGATCGGTCGATCCGAACTCTGCATGCCATCCATGTGTCCAGCCACCTGGCTCGGACGCTCCGAACGCCGAACGGACGATCCGAACGCATCGGACGATCCGATCCTGGTTCGGTCCTTCCGGTCTCACCGAAATATAAATAATCCAACATTCTCGATATCGGTCAATCTAATCTCAATAGATATCATTTCTTATTTCTTATGGTTATGTATAATCTTCACAACATATCTATGAATTCGTACATGTCAATCATTGCTCTGGGCATTACATCGACTCCTATGTGTTTCGACAGAACACCCAACCTTGCCACCTAATGACCCCATAAGAGTCGGTAAACAAGTCAAAGTGTAATTCTAGGACATAGAGTCTCAATGTTGTCCCGGGTCATAAGGACTAATTCTGTACAACCATAAACCAGGACTTTTCCACTCGATAAGTGAGAACCACTTGGAAAGTCCTTTTATGGAGGGTTGTTCAGTGCACTCTACAAGGAGCACCTATCTGCATGTTCGGACATCACAATGTCCCCTACCAATGAAACATGGTACTCACATCGCGGATACTAGTCTCGAACTCGAGCGGCTTATATCCTTCTTAGTGGCGGCTGAATCGACTAGGAACCGTTTAGAATATACAGTATTACAAATATGAGTTTCATGATACTCATCATATGAGCATCTCATATTCTTTCTACTATTTGTATATTCAAGGGCTTTATCTATGCAACTAGCATGGGTATATAGATAAAGATGTGCCAAAATAATAATATCAAATATTACTAAAATAAAGATTGCTTATACATAGAGTTTCATTGTGAACACTCGGCCAACACTTGGCTCGACGGGCACCTACTCTAACAGCATAAAATCTGTATCAATCCTGATTCAGAATAACAATAATCTATACTAATCTAGTAAATATATAAGATTGTAAGTTCTAACAATACTATCGATTCTGGCAAATCAATCAAATCTTCATGCCATTCTGATCAACTGCTATAACTCCTCTGAAAATAAAATATGCTCCCCAAAGAATACAATCTGTATAAAATACTGATCTAGAAACAATAATTCTGAAGCAGTTCAAAACACAATCATATCAGATAATCTGTCAACTCATATAATATCAATCTCTGACAATTCTGACATTTCTGACTTTCTGATCTTTCTGATCTCGGTATCTGATCAGTCACTGATCACAATATCAACTGTATCAAAATCAATCTGTATACTAACATCAGATATCATCTATTCTGAATACAATCTGTTTCAAACAAAATACCTATCTTAACAATTTCTGTATACAAGAATCATAATTCTCAGAATATTTAATATGATCTTTCAAATCTTCAATTCTTTTAATTCGGCATGTATTATTCCGTATATTCAGTATCATTCTGTACTGAATCTAACAAACAAACAATACCTGATCTCCATTCAATTCTGAAATTTATCTTTCTAATATAACACCATTCTGAAATCTTATCTAGGCAAACATCAGCCAACTCATATATCAATGGCAAATCTTCCAATGCTAGGCTCGATTTCAGTGGATCTACTGAATACATAAGGATGCAATCTGCTCCTTTCTGTACTAATCGAGTCATATACAATACAAATATCAAAAGAATTCTAAATCTAGAATCCTTATCGTGGTATCTCCACTGATCAGTCATCTCTGGTCTGACTCTTACCATTTCTGGAAAAATTCTACAATATGTCTGTACTTGTTCAGCATATACATATCAGTAATGCGTTCAAATCAGAAAACACAAGTACATCATAATTTATCTCTATTTCATTCTCATCTTACTGTAGTATACAATATTCTACAGAAATCTCTGATATCAACATTTCCTCAACCAGCAAGGACATCAATACTACAGTACATACAAACCCAACAGATACAGCATATCTCCAAGCAACTCAGTCAAGGATATTCTTAACAAATGCATTAGTATATATCAATACATATGCAATAGAATCATAAAGAATAGAACCTGTTGTGAATTCTGGATCTGTGTTTTCAATTGAGCTCTGTTCCCTACAATTTCGAGAACGCTTCTGGGGACAGACTTTAGCAAAGTGTCCCGGCTGTCCACAAATATTGCATCTACCAGTCACTCCCTGGCATTGCTCGGTGAGATGTCTCCCTCCGCAACTCCTGCAATACACTCCAGTATGACTTGGACCAGAAACGCTGGAGCTAGATGAACTACTTTCTAGCTTCTTGAATGGCTTCTTCCGAGCTTTCAGCAAATCTTTCTTTCCACTCGTACTACCTCGATCAAATCGGAGAGGGGATTGCTGTGTCTGGGGTTGCTTCACACACAACCTCCCTAGCTATCTAATCAGACTCGCCTCAGCTCTCTTTGCTCTACTCAGGATGTCAGCAAAATGGTAAGGTCGCTGCAGATTCATAAATGCAACTACCTCCAAATTCAACCCTCGGATGAATTGATTTACTATAGCTTCGTCATTTCCAGCTATCTGAGGAGCAAAATGCAGTAGAGTAGAGAATTTGGCGGTATATGCATCAATATTCAACTGACCTTGGCTCAAATTCTCAAAATCTGCTTTCTTGTCCTCTCGGTACGAGACTGAGAAAAATCGTCGATAAAATTCGGTTCTGAATATTTCCCACGAAATCACTGTACCTCTCTGTTCCCACATTCTTCGACTGGTAATCCACCAATTCCTGGCGGCTTCTCGTAACTAATAAGGTATCATTTTAACCCTCTGTTCATCTGTACAATCAAGTAAATCAAACAGTATTTCTATATCATCAAACCAGTTCTGACAATCTTCGAATGTCTCGGAACCACTCAGAATCGACGGCTGCAATAACTGAAATTCTTTCATCTTTTCTTCTAACTGAGTTTCTGATGCATTCATCTGTTCAGACGAAGTACTGCCCTTTTCTGAAATTCTTCGAGGCGGTATATCTGAATATCTAACAGATTAGTACATAATCTATACAATCTGTCTCAGCCCTCCTCTGATCATATACCTCTGATCCAGACTCGGTTCTGATTCAGGCTTAACAATTACATGCTGCAATCAACTCAGATACAAACAACATGTAATAGGGAAAGCAATAAATCATGCTAGCACACATCATGCCAGTCAACCTTGACATAAATCTCATGCTAGCAATCACATGCAAGGAAGACAATTCAATCTACCCTGCTCATTCTCTACTATCTCATTCTAAAGGATCTATCCGTTCTGACTATCTCAATCTAAAGGATCTATCGCTCTGATACCACCTGTTGTGGGGACCCGGACGCTAATCATCTTCTTAATCTTCTTTTGGGATTTAATTATCAGTTCTGATAAACAAGGTCTAAAAATTTTTCTTTTTAAAATGTAAATGCGGAAGGTAATGGAATATAAATAATATACATCTCAGTATAAAATACATTTCAGTATAACAGTACAATACTGTACAATCTAAGTCTAAGGTTCAGTTACTAATTTCAAGTAAATAAACCAAATCTACAGTAAGTCCGGAATCACCACGCTAACTCGTCTTCTCTCATCTTCTTGACCCTGATCCAGTCCCACCTATTGTCATGCACACATACAAAACAAGACAACAGTCGGATAACTCCGGTGAGAATAAATCCAAGTATAAAACATGGTAAACATGCATATACATAAAGTAAATCATGAAATATTCTATCATGAATAAACTTAAAAACAATAGATTTCATAATCTATGAAATCAACTCAAAATAAGCATGCAACACAAATCAGTTAAACATGCTACTCAAATCAAATCATAAAAACATGCTATCATAACTGAAAGCAATAACAATGGGTTTCATAGTCTATGAAACCATATCTATAAACACATGAAGTTCTAGTCAAATCATTTCTAGACTCGACTCACTACAACTCTAGGGATCCCTGTGTGAATAAGACGTCACTGTCTGTCACCTACCCTCCCAATCGGGGTGACGTACGTCTTATTCCTAGACTTCGGTCATATATGTATCGAATAATCTACAATAGGAGGTAGTCTGCTCCTATGTAACGATACACCGAACGTCTAGAAGTCTGACTATCTGTCAAACTTTCTTATCTGAAATGCAATTTATAACAATCTGTAAACAGAGCATAAATATCTTAAAATTCAATGTATAACAATCTGTAAACAAAGCATAATATAGACAATAAATCTAGTATGTGATTTTTGCTGGGAAACTCAAATAGGATCTTATTTGAGTTGTGTCTTCCCGAATATCACATGAATTATACCTTTGTCGTCCCGGTCTGACGAAGACGATGACCTGTATTCAAATCTGTCCATCTCGAATCTGAAATGACAATATCGAATACATTGTATCAGTGAATAACTCAATATACAATCTGTTCTGATCAATACTCAATTCAGTATACAATATGATCAATGTCTGAACAAGATATCATCTGAGTCATATCAATAATATGTGGGGACCCGGACGCTAATCATCTTTTAATCATGATTGGGACTAATTAATCAATTATAATAAACAGTGTCTAATTTTTTTTTTAAAATGCGGAAGGTAATGGGATCAAACTCCTATACATATCAGTATAAAAGTACAAATCTGATAAAATATACAATCATACATACTCAGGTTCAACAACTACTATCAAGTGTTTAAACCCTAGCTCTAGTCCAAGTCCGGTATCACCACTCTAATCTGAAAGCGGACCGGTTACGGTGGCCGGAAGCGCAACGGAAGCAAAAATTCGAAATTTTGAGGCACAAATTTCGGCCACCCCAATTTAAATCTTGTGTAATATTTACAAAAATCAAACCATACATAGGATGTTGAGAAAATTACCTATCAATCACAAAGATTGATTTTATGGCTCCAACTAAGGTGTAAACACCTTAGCTCTTGAATGGCATGAAGAAATCTACAAGCTCCTCCTCCTTGAATCTTTCCTTCAAATTAGGCCCACCACCAACTAGGTAGATCCCCTCATATTTTGCACTAGAAAAATATGAGGATTTTTCAAAGAGAAGAGTGTGTATTCTCCAACAAATTGAAGAACACAAATGGAAGAAAAAAATGGAGAGAAGATGGAGCAATGTTTCGGACATATGCATGTGTGATGGAGGGAAGAATGATTTTTTTTTAATTCCATGTCTTGGTGTTGCAAAAAGCAAAAGTGAAAAGTAGCATGCCATGCCATTATTTTATTCAAAAGTAATCTCCAACCCTTCACCTCCCATGCATGCATACAATATAGTTTTTAATCAAATTAAAAACTTTGGACTAAATTTAATTATCTCAAACATATTTGAGACTAATTAAACATTACTTGAATTTACCCAAGTCCCACTAGTTAAATAATTATTTTAATTGAGCTCTACAAGACTCAATATTATTTAATTAATCCAACACTTGAATTAATTTAATCATTTGGGCTCTACAAGGCCCACTAGTGTTTGATTAATTCAACACTTGAATTAATTTAATTTAGTCCATTATAATGTTTATGAAAATCACAATTTTCAAATACATTATTCACTTGGCCAAATTTTAATTTAGGAACACTTCCAAAAATTAAAATTTACATTTCTCTCATAGAAGTCATACTTCTATTTTTCTTTACACTTATAAACTCATTTATAAGTTGTTCAACACATTGAACTATTTTATCCTTTATAGAAGTCGTACTTCTAATTTTCCTTACGCTTATAAACTCCTTTATAAGCCGTTCAACACATTGAACTATTTTTACTTCTCAACGGGATCTAGAAAGCTAGTACTTGTGTGGCCCTCAATGGTTCATTGATACAACTAGCCGTGGGTTCACATCTCCATGTGATTCGGACTAAACATGTCCTTATTCGAGCATACCCCAATTGCTCCATTATTACTTATCAACTCCTTGATAGTAAGAACGTCAGAACTCAAGTCTGATAGTACCCAACCAATCACGTTAAACGCCTAGCAGCATCGCTTACGTGATTCCCTAGGTATCACATGATAGTGTCTGCAAGAACCATTCAATTATGGTTAGCGTACAGTACGGTCCCTTCAACTCATATATCCCGATCGATTCGACAACCATTGGTTTATCGAGAGTTGTCAATGAATCGATACTATGTGTCATGTCGTAGTTGCATTGATGGTGTAATCTATGAAACCCCTTTCATAATTACAACAATATTCTGGCCAGAGATTTCGATCTACATACACATGATAACACATAGGATATCCATACCCGAAGGTAAGCGGTGAATCCCCGACTACAATGCATCGACTCCTATGTGTTTCGACAGAACACCCAACCTTGCCACCTGATGACCCCATGAGAGTCGGTAAACAAGTCAAAGTGTAATTCTAGCACATAGAGTCTCAATGTTGTCCCGAGTCATAAGGACTAATTCTGTACAACCATAAACCAGGACTTTTCCACTCGATAAGTGAGAACCACTTGGAAAGTCCTTTTATGGAGGGTTGTTCAGTGCACTCTACCAGGAGCACCTATCTGCATGTTCGGACATCACAATGTCCCCTACCAATGAAACATGGTACTCACATCGCAGATACTAGTCTCTAACTCGAGCGGCCTATATCCTTCTTAGTGGCGGCTGAATCGACTAGGAACCGTTTAGATTATACAGTATTACAAATATGAGTTTCATGATACTCATCATATGAGCATCTCATATTCTTTCTACTATTTTTATATTCAAGGGCTTTATCTATGCAGCTAGCATGGGTATACAGATAAAGATTCGCCAAAATAATAATTTCAAATATTATTAAAATAAAGATTGCTTATACATAGAGTTTCATTGTGAACACTCGGCCAACACTTGGCTCGACGGGCACCTACTCTAACAATCTCCCACTTACACTAGAGCCAACTACCCATATGCTAAAAACCCATTGATTCGCGATGCTTGTCGAATAATGGTCCAGGTAAAGGCCTAATTAGTGGATCAACAACATAATCTGCGGAGCCGACTTTGTCAATAGACAGTACTCTTCATTCCACAATCTCTCCGAGGATGTGGTACTTTCTCAGTACTAGTTTGGATTTCTGATGAGACCTTGGCTCCTTTGCTTGAGCTATAGCTCCCGTGTTGTCACACAACACCGGGATAGGAGCAATTCCATTAGGAATGACGTCCAACTCTTGGACGAAATTCCTTATCCAAACAGCCTCTCTTGCTGCATCTGATGCAGCAATGTATTCGGCCTCTGTGCTGGAATCCGTATTATTGTCTTACTTGGAACTCTTCCAAGAGACAGCAGCACCGTTGAGCATGAATACAAAACTAGAGGTTGACTTCGAGTTATCGATATCGCTTTGGAAGCTAGAGTCGGTATAGCCTTCCAATTTCAGTTCTCTACCCCCATAGATCAAGAACAACTTATTGATCCTTCTCAACAACTTGAGGATGTCTTTCACAGCTTTCTAGTTGTGGAAGACCGGGGTTCGATTGATATCTTTTCACTACACATAGTGAAAACGCCACGTCAGGACGTGTCGATATCATCCCATACATGATGTTACCAATTGCCGAAGCATACGGAATGCGTGTCATCGTCACTATCTCTGCATCAGTCTCAGGAGACAGACTTGGATAGGGACACGCCATGACACATTGGTAGATGTCCTCTCAAGGACGCATCCATCGAGAACCGCTTCACGATGGTATCATGTATGTGGACTGGGTAAGACCAAGCCATCTTTTCGATCTATCTCTATAGATATGTATCCCAATACAAAAGATGCTTCACCCAAGTCCTGCATCGAGAACTTACTCGCTAACCATATCTCAGTTGATTGCAACATTCCTACATCATTCCCAATGAGCAGAATGTCATCAACATATAACACCAGGAATGTCACAACACTCCCACTGACCTTCTTATACACACAGGGTCCCTCATGATTCTTAGTAAATCAAACTCTTTGATTGTACTATCGAATCTAAGGTTCCAACTCCTTGATGCCTGCTTTAGATCATAAATAGATCTCTGAAGTTTACATACCATATGCTCACTTCCGATAGATGTAAACCCTTCAGGTTTAGACATGTAAATAACTTTCTTAAAATCCCCATTTAAGAAAGTTTGTCTTGACATCCATCTGCCATATCTCATAGTCATACTATGCAGCTATGGCTAATAAAATCCTTATGGACTTGAACATTGCGATTGGGAAAAGGTTTCCTCAAAGTCAACACCTTGTCTTTGAGTACATCCTTTTGCCACCAATCGCGCCTTGAAGGTCAACACCTTCCCATCCTCCCCAAGTCCCTATGGGAACAGTTCCCTCAGGTGGATCCACAAGATCCTACACTTGGTTCGAATGCATGGAATTCATCTCAGATTCCATTGCTTCAAGCCACTTGGATGAATCGGCATCGGATAACGCTTCCTTGAAGGTCCTTGGATCACATCCATGGTTAGGCTCATCATGGCCCTCTTCAAGAAGCTGACCATCCCTCATAGGTGGTCTCGAGAGTCTCTCGGATATTTTAGGAGCTTGTATCTCCTCTCTTGGCTCATCGGGTGTGGGTTCCATAATTGTGGGTTTCTCTCGAACCTCTTCGAGTTCTATCATCTCCCTTTTTCTATCCAATAGAAATTCCTTTTTCTAAAAGGGTTGCATTCCTAGAAACAAACACTTTTGTTTCTTGGGGATGATAGAAGTAGTATCCAATCGAATTCCTTGGATATCCCACAAAGTAACATAAAATGGATCAACAATCCAATTTATCTCCCACTACCTGCTTCACATAAGCAGGGCTCCCCATATTCTAAGATAAGAATATTTGGGAGGCTTACCCATCCATATCTCATATGGTATCTGCCTTTGAATGGACATTTAGTAGAATATCTTTTACTTTTAAGTTATAGAGATCGTTTTTCAAGTTCTCAAGTACCAATTAAACATTCATTCTTGTAAATGTTGCAAACACCTTTGCTAAATAAACAAGAATATCCATTTTTATCACAATAGAAATGGAAACAATGTTTTACACCAAACAGGTACAAACAAAACATCTCTTAAAATTAACTTAAAGTCATTGTTCAACAATAAGTAAACATCCTTAATAGCCTTGGCAGCAACTCTTGCTCCATTGCCCATCCTCAAGAAGGTCACACCTTCCTTAAGCTTCCTACTTCTTCCCATCACCTGTAACCCATTACAGAGATGTGAGTCACAACCGGTATCTAATACCCAAGAAGTAGAGTTAATTAAAATGTTTACTTAAATTTAGAACATACCGTTTCCAGAACACTTCTGGGCAAGATATTCTTTGCAATTACGCCTCCAATGTCCAGGCTTCTTGCAGTGATGACATACATCATTAGTCTTGTCAGCCTTAACTGGTCTGGCTGCCTCAACAGGGTTCGGAGATTGCCTCAACAAGGGCACGTTCTTCTCGGGACGTTGGAAAGAACTCTTCTTTCCCTTCCCATGTGGATCAATCTTCGTACCAGATGAAGAACCCACATAAAGAACCAACTTCTCTTTCTTGATGGTGGATTCAAACGTAACAAGCATGTTCACCAACTCTTCAAGGGTCGGTTCCATCTTGTTCATGTTGAAGTTCACCACAAAAGGATCAAATGAGCTAGGCAGCGATAACAGCAACATGTCGGTGGTCAACTCCGAAGGCAAGATCAGATCCATGCCAACGAGCTTGTCCACGAGCCCGATCACCTTTAGGCCATGCTCATGGACCGAGGTCCCATCTCGCATGCGCAAAGTGATCAGCTCCTTGACGGTAGCATGCCTAAGAGGACGCGTTTGCTCTCCAAAGAGCTCTTTGAGATGCAAATGAATGTCAGCAGCACTCTTTGCACCCTCAAAACGCCTCTGTAGCTCATCGTTCATAGAAGTCAGCATATAACACCTGGCTATCAAGTCATGGTCACACCATTCCTTGTAAGCCTGCAATTCCTCAGGATTGCAGTCAGTCGGAGCCTCAACAGGGGGCGACTGAGTTAGTGTATATGTTACCCTTTCCGAATTTAAGACTATTTTCAAATTTCTTAGCCAAGTGAGGTAATTAGGTCCAGTTAATATGTGTTTGTCGAGTATTATAGATATCGAATTGCGCATCGAAGACATTGTCGATTTGTACTGAAAAGTAAAAACAGATAAATGTTGATGACTATTTTAAATATTTAGTAAGATATGAAGTTTGGACTTATACTTCATAAATATTTGCTCCCACTGTTTTGACATCTTTCACTACCCTCTAGTGAAAACGGGAAACTCCTTTCCTCAGTAGGTACGTAAGGTCCAATTAGCGAATTATGATCCCGAATAATATCAGCCAATCACAATTCCTAAAAGGTAGTTTCCAATTGCATCACAATGCAACCCTTAACGTAAACTTTTGTCTCACGTTTGATTAGGACCCAATAATATGACGTCGTTCATCTTCACGTGTCAAGCCTTACCCATCGATGTTGAACCTTAATGGACGGTCGCCATGAGTTCCCTCAATAATATGAGCCGAAATCATGGGAGTTCCACGTAGTTCACATCACCATGTCAACGGATGTCACAGCTTTCCGGCAATCGAGGCTCCCCCAATAATATGAGCCGAGCCCCGAGTACGGGTAGCGTTCATCATGCACCCATTGTCGATGGAAGACAAGGAAATTATAAACAAATTTATAATTCCCCTTTTCAGGCTTGATATTTATTTTGAATCTTATTCAAAATGAGGGTTTTTAATTTTGAAAGGTCTCATCATTAATTTTATTTTAAAAGCTCGCCATGTTTGATCGTATGTTTGCCGGATTCATGCAACTTTGTTATTATAATAATAATAACGCACATACTCATTATTTATAACATATCATGCATATATTATAAATAGAAAACAATACAAGGATGATCAATCGCCCCAAAACTAATGGCTCGTGTGAGCCAAACACGGGCCTAGGTTCAATCCTAGGGTAAATGCACGGGATGCAATGCAACTAAATTATTACATTAGCATCCAATATTACATGTCTTCGATCTTCATAATCACCAAGGCCACCATCTTCCAATCTTGATCTTCCCCTATTCTAATATTTACAAATAAATATCCATGGCACATAGGGATACATCTCATGGGGTGGGAACGGGCCATAAACCAAGCCCACTTGATAAATTGATAATTATTACAATCATTCAACACAAATATCCTAGCATACACCTAGCAAATTGGGCTTGGGCTTTTGATCATCCTTCATGCATAATATCACATATCATACACCATCAATTAATTATCACTATAATTAATTGATCCAAAATTATATATCTTGATCCAATCACTAACCGCCACAATTATAAATTAAATTAACAAAGTATACAAACACCTTTGTCTACTTTCAAATTAATTTATTTATAATCGAATTTCTTGTAAATCACAATTTATTATAAATAATTAAAGTCCAACTTCAATTATTTATTTTATGAGAAAACATGTGCAACAATTGTAAATTTAAACTTAAGGGCCCAAAAACCATTTTTCACCAAAAATACTTTGGCCCATTTAAATTTCACAAATTATGTTGGCCATCCAATGGCCCAACATCTCAAGGCCCATGACACTTTGATTAACCAAAACACTTTTGGAAACCCTAGCCGTCATCGCCGTCGCCGGAGCTCCGTCGCCGGATTCCGGCAACAACAAAAAAAAAATTTTTTTATTTAAAAAGGTAACATTTCGGGCAGCCCCTCGGGCTGCCCCATGCTGCCCGAAATATTCGGGCTGCCCGAAAAATATTTTTTTTTTTTTTTATCTTCAAAATTTCGGCCCTATCAAATCTTGCACCAAAAAATTTCTCAAGCGTTTAGAAATCGATCTCAACATAATATTACGTAAATATTACACAAAATCCGTAACCTTAGCTCTGATACCACTTGAAAGCGGACCGGTTACGGTGGCCGGAAGCGCAACGGAAGCAAAAATTCGAAATTTTGAGGCACAAATTTCGGCCACCCCAATTTAAATCTTGTATAATATTTACAAAAATCGAACCATACATAGGATGTTGAGAAAATTACCTATCAATCACAAGGATTGATTTTATGGCTCCAACTAAGGTGTAAACACCTTAGCTCTTGAATGGCATGAAGAAATCTACAAGCTCCTCCTCCTTGAATCTTTCCTTCAAATTAGGCCCACCACCAACTAGGTAGATCCCCTCATATTTTGCACTAGAAAAATATGAGGATTTTTCAAAGAGAAGAGTGTGTATTCTCCAACAAATTGAAGAACACAAATGGAAGAAAAAAATGGAGAGAAGATGGAGCAATGTTTCGGCCATATGCATGTGTGATGGAGGGAAGAATGATTTTTTTTTAATTCCATGTCTTGGTGTTGCAAAAAGCAAAAGTGAAAAGTAGCATGCCATGCCATTATTTTATTCAAAAGTAATCTCCAACCCTTCACCTCCCATGCATGCATACAATATAGTTTTTAATCAAATTAAAAACTTTGGACTAAATTTAATTATCTCAAACATATTTGAGACTAATTAAACATTACTTGAATTTACCCAAGTACCACTAGTTAAATAATTATTTTAATTGAGCTCTACAAGACTCAATATTATTTAATTAATCCAACACTTGAATTAATTTAATCATTTGGGCTCTACAAGGCCCACTAGTGTTTGATTAATTCAACACTTGAATTAATTTAATTTAGTCCATTATAATGTTTATGAAAATCACAATTTTCAAATACATTATTCTCTTGGCCAAATTTTAATTTAGGAACACTTCCATAAATCAAAATTTACATTTCTCTCATAGAAGTCATACTTCTATTTTTCTTTGCACTTATAAACTCATTTATAAGTCGTTCAACACATTGAACTATTTTCTCCTTTATAGAAGTCATACTTCTAATTTTCCTTACGCTTATAAACTCCTTTATAAGCCGTTCAACACATTGAACTATTTTTACTTCTCATCGGGATTTACAAAGCTAGTACTTGTGTGGCCCTCAATGGTTCATTGATACAACTAGCCGTGGGTTCACATCTCCATGTGATTCGGACTAAACATGTCCTTATTCGAGCATACCCCAATTGCTCCATTCTTACTTATCAACTCCTTGATAGTAAGAACGTCAGAACTCAAGTCTGATAGTACCCAACCAATCACGTTAAACGCCTAGCAGCATCGCTTACGTGATTCCCTAGGTATCACATGATAGTGTCTGCAAGAACCATTCAATTATGGTTAGCGTACAGTACGGTCCCTTCAACTCATATATCCCGATCGATTCGACAACCATTGGTTTATCGAGAGTTGTCAATGAATCGATACTATGTGTCATGTCGTAGTTGCATCGATGGTGTAATCTATGAAACCCCTTTCATAATTACAACCATACTCTGGCCAGAGATTTCGATCTACATACACATGATAACACATAGGATATCCATACCCGAAGGTAAGCGGTGAATCCCCGACTACAATGCATCGACTCCTATGTGTTTCGACAGAACACCCAACCTTGCCACCTGATGACCCCATGAGAGTCGGTAAACAAGTCAAAGTGTAATTCTAGCACATAGAGTCTCAATGTTGTCCCGGGTCATAAGGACTAATTCTGTACAACCATAAACCAGGACTTTTCCACTCGATAAGTGAGAACCACTTGGAAAGTCCTTTTATGGAGGGTTGTTCAGTGCACTCTACCAGGAGCACCTATCTGCATGTTCGGACATCACAATGTCCCCTACCAATGAAACATGGTACTCACATCGCAGATACTAGTCTCTAACTCGAGCGGCCTATATCCTTCTTAGTGGCGGCTGAATCGACTAGGAACCGTTTAGAATATACAGTATTACAAATATGAGTTTCATGATACTCATCATATGAGCATCTCATATTCTTTCTACTATTTGTATATTCAAGGGCTTTATCTATGCAGCTAGCATGGGTATACAGATAAAGATTCGCCAAAATAATAATTTCAAATATTATTAAAATAAAGATTGCTTATACATAGAGTTTCATTGTGAACACTCGGCCAACACTTGGCTCGACGGGCACCTACTCTAACATAATCTCAGTCTGTCTTCACCTCTGTGACCCTGTACCTGTCCCACCTGTTGTCATGCACACATACAAACAAGACAACAGCCGGATAACTCCGGTGAGATATAAATATCCCAGTATAAACAATGTATTAAATGCAATCATATAAAATATATATAAAAGCATAAACAAACATCGAAGCATGTATCTAATCTGACTATATGAATCAATGGCTCGTGATCTAATCTTATCTTATCTCAATTCTAGGGATCTCAATCTAATTTAGACTTTGGTATGCTGTATCGAATGTGTCTGAGATAGACGTCGATCTACATCTGAAGCTCTTAGATACACCGTAAGTCTAGAGTCTTATCAGTTCTGAGAAAGACTCGGCGGTTCTGCCCTAGCTAGGCTGATCTGCCCTAGACTCGGACTCTGACCCTGTTCTAAGTCAATAGATTAACATATCAATCTGATTAACATATCAATCTGATAATCTGCAAATATCAATGTAATAAAATAAAGTATGTGATTTAGGGAAACTCACGTCAAACCTAACTTGAGTTGTGCAATCCTGAATCAACATTTATTTATACCTTTCTTGCTGTCACTCTGATACAATCGAAGTCTGTCACTGTTCAATCTGGCAATGACAATATCAATATTCTGTATCAATATTCTAATCAAATCACAACATCTCTGTTTTATCAAATTCTGACAGTACAATCGTACAATCTTGCGATACTGATAATACTATATCAGTCTATATCAATTCCAAACGTTTACAATCAACCACCATCCAAATCTGATGTCAACTCTAGTCAATTTCATTCTGAAATTCATAACAATTCCATATTCAGTCCGTTTCTTAATCTGACTTCAATTCTACGCTTTTTAACATGTCAAGAACCACATATATGACGTGTATTCAATTCTAACAACATCATAATATCAAAACATGTCAAAACGTAGTAAAACTTACGTCCAGTTGAAGCCTGCGTTGCTAGGAACACAACACCGAAGTCGGATTTAAAATCTAACTGAAGGATTGAAATATAAAGGCGTAAGGATTTTCAACAAAGTTTCCCCAACTCCTCTAATATTCTGAGGGATTTTCGTTGCTGTATATATATATATACATACACGAACATGCGACAACATACACGAACATGCGACAAGCCAAATGTCATTTTTCCCATCTGCATGTCTCGCGCTCGGGCGGACATAAAGTTCCGCCCGGGCGCGGAACTCTCGGCCCTCACAATCCATACAAGCGCGCTCGAGCGGTAATAATTTACCGCTCGGGCGCGGCCTTCTCTGTCCGAATAATTTCGAAGCGCATCCTTGGCGCTCGGGCGGTCAAAATCTACCGCCCGGGCGCCGAACCTTCTGCCCGTGACGTGAATTACCGAAACATTGGCGCTCGGGCGGTTGTTTTCTACCGCTCGGGCGCCACTAGTTCTGTCCCCACATTATGTAATTCATAAGTTTGGCTTAATTCGATCTCGTAATGGCCCGGTTAAAATCACATTAGTTTATACTCAATAATCTCCACTTAACATGATATAAAATCTAGGGCATTACATTTCTCCCCCCCTAAGATACGATTTCGTCCTCGAAATCACAAGCATTTCATTCGTATCAACAAGGAGTATATATACGAAACTGTATAAGAATTTTACATCATCGAAACAACTCTGGAAATTCTTGTCTCATATCTGATTCAGTTTCCCAAGTTGCTTCTTCTACACCATGACGAGTCCATTGCACTTTCACAAGTGGAATCATCTTCGGTCGGAGCTGTTTTTCCTTACGATCAATGATCTAAATCGGTTTTTCAACATAGCTCAATGTCTCATCCAGCTCGGCCTCGTCTGGTTGTATAGCATGTGAAGCATCAGGCAGGTACTTCCTCAATAATGATACATGAAAGACATCATGTATCCCGGATAATGAAGGCGGTAAGGCAAGTCGATAGGCACGATCTCCTATCTTTTCGAGGATCTCATAAGGCCCAATGTATCGTGGAGATAATTTTCCTTTCTTGCCAAATCTGACAACTCCTCTGAAAGGTAAAATCTTCAAAAATACTCGGTCTCCTATTTTAAATACCAACGGTCTACGTCGAACATTGGCATATTTAGCCTGTCTGTCTTGTCCTGCCTTCATTTTCTTTCGAATTAGCTTCACTTTTTCTGTCATATCTCTGATCATATCTGGTCCAATCTCAGGAACTTCAGAGATATCATCCCAATATAGAGGGGATCTACACTTCTTTCCGTACAACGCTTCAAAAGGAGTCATCTCAATACTCGTTTGATAGCTGTTGTTGTACGAAAATTCACAAAGCGGCAATGCATCTTGCCAATTAGTGCCAAAATCTAGCACTACTGCTCTCAGCATATCCTCCACTGTCTGGATAGTCCGCTCTGACTGTCCGTCGGTCTGTGGATGATATGCGGTACTCAGATATAACTTTGTACCGAGAGCCTGTTGCAAACTCTGCCAGAAGTGCGAAGTAAATCGAGGATCACGATCTGATACAATCGACTTCGGCACTCCATGCAATCTGACCACTTCTCTGACATATATCTCTGCCATCTGGTCAAATCTGTACGTCATCTTGTACGGAATAAAACATGCGGATTTGGTCAATCTGTCAATCACGACCCAAATCGCATCACAACCTCGGAAGGAACGCGGCAACTGCATCACAAAGTCCATGGAAATGTGATCCCATTTCCATTCAGGAATGGACAAACTCTGTAATAATCCTCCGGGTTTCTTTCTTTCTGCTTTCACCTGTTGGCAATTCAGACATTTGGAAACAAATTCGGCAATGTCAGTCTTCATTTGTTTCCACCAGAACTGTCTTTTCAAGTCGTTATACATCTTTCTGCCACCAGGATGAATGCTGAATCGACTGTTGTGCGCTTCTGACAGTATCTGTCGTCTCAAATCTGAAACATTCGACACAACCAGACGATTTTTCACATACAAAACGTTATCACGTACCTGATACTCTGATCGATGTCCTGCTCTAACCATCGATACTGATTTCTGTACATTCTGATCACTTCGCTGAGCTGCCTTAATTCGCACAATCAGCTCTGGTTCTACTTGCACCGTATAAAGTCTCAACGGTCTATAATCTGTGTCAAATGCTAATCCAGACAAACAGCAGTCTTCTATCAAATTTGAAACACCAATCGTCGATAAGGATAAAGAACATACCTTTCGACTTAGTGCATCAGCTGCTGCGTTAGACTTTCCTGGATAGTATTTGATTTCACAATCAAAATCTTTAAGCAAATCAAGCCATCTTCGCTGTCTCATATTCAATTCAGATTGTGAAAACAGATATTTCAAACTCTTATGATCAGAATATATCTCAAACTTTTCACCATAAAGATAATGTACGCCATATCTTTAATGCAAAGACAATGGCTGCCAATTCCAGGTCATGAATTGGATAGCGGGTCTCATGTGGTTTAAGTTGTCTTGAGGCATAAGCGATAACATGCCCTCGTTGCATCAACACACATCCCAATCCTCTGTGAGAAGCGTCGCAATAAATCACAAAATTACCAGTACCAGATGGAATAGTCAACACCGGTGCACTGGTCAACCTCTTCTTTAATTCCAGAAAACTGGTCTCACACTCTTCAGACCAAATAAATGGAGCATTCTTCTGAGTCAGCTGAGTAATTGGTTTAGCTATACTCGAGAAATCTTTAATGAAACGACGGTAATATCCCGCTAAACCCATAAAACTGCGAATTTCGGGCACGGACGTCGGTCTTGGCCAAGAAATCACGGCTTCCACTTTACTGGGATCAACCGATATACCATCTCCAGATATAATATGACCCAGAAATACTACCTGTCTTAGCCAAAACTCACATTTCGACAGTTTAGCATATAATTTCTCTGCTCTTAAAAGTCGCAACACAGTTCTTAGATGCTCAGCATGCTCACTCATATTCTTTGAATAAATCAAAATATCATCGATGAAAATAATCACAAAATCATCGAGATATTTCTGGAAGATACGGTTCATCAATCCCATGAACACCGCTGTAGCATTCGTCAGACCAAACGGCATGACAATAAATTCATAGTGTCCATACCTGGTTCTGAATGCTGTCTTTGAGATATCAGAATCTCTGACTCTCAGCTGATGATATCCCGATCTCAAATCGATCTTAGAATATACTGAAGAACCCTGCAACTGATCGAATAAATCATCTATACGAGGCAAAGGATATTTATTCTTTATCGTTGCCTTGTTCAGTTGCCGATAGTCGATGCAGAGTCTCATCGAACCATCTTTCTTCCTTACAAACAATACTGGAGCACCCCAAGGAGACACACTCGGTCTGATGTACCCCTTGGCCAGTAAATCTTCCAGCTGATCCTTCAATTCTTTCAGTTCAATTGGTGCCATTCTGTACGGAGCTCTAGAAATCGGTACTGTACCTGGCATCACTTCAATGCTGAAGTCTATCTCTCTAACTGGAGGTAACCCCGGGATCTCATCTGGGAAGACGTCAGCAAACTCACGTACCACTGGCAGATCTGCCAATGCTGGGCTTGACTTCAGTAAATCTACTGAATATACAAGGAATCCTTCTGCGCCTTTCTGTAACAATCGAGTCATGGATAATACGGATATTAAAGGAATTCTTGATCTAGATCCCTTACCGTAAAATTTCCACTCTTCAGCCATATTTGGTCTGAATCTCACTATCTTGTGGAAACAATCAACTGTCGCTCTGTACTTGGTTAGCAAATCAATACCGATAATACAGTCAAAGTCAGACAATCCAAGTACTATGCAATCTAGTTCAATCTCATGCCCGTCATACTGTAGTACACAATGGTTAACCGCATTTACGGATATCAAACCCATCCCCAACGGAGAAGAGAGAGACACTACAGTAGCTAACGACTCTACAGGCAATGCATGGCTCAATGCAAATCGTTCAGAAATAAATGTGTGTGAAGCACCGGTGTCAATTAATACGTAAGCAGGATAACCACATAAAGAACAGTTACCTGCTACCACTTCATCTGGTGCTTCCTGGGCCTGCTCTTCTGTCAAAGCGAAGACTCTGGCCTGCTGTCTCGGAGGCTGACCAACTGTCTGGCTTCCTCCCAGCCTCTGCTGTGACTGAGCTGGCACTGGCTGAAATGTATGAACAGCAGCTGATCGTTTCTCAGTCTGTGCTGCTGATCCCGATGACTCGGCCCCCTGAGTTCTCTGCGAACCTCTCTGTGGACACACTTTAGCAAAGTGTCCCGGCTGTTTACAGAAATTGCAACTACCAGTCACTCCCTGGCATTGCTCGGTTGCATGTCTTCCTCCGTAAGTCTTGCAATAAACTCCAGTGTAACTCTGGCTCAGTCTGGAACCACCGGAGCTGGAAGAACTACTGCCAGATTTTTGAATTGCTTTCCCCTGGCTTTCAAAAATTCTTTCTTTCCTCCACTACTGCTGCCACTCTCAAATCTGGGAGGTGGTTGCTGTTGTCTCGGTGCTGGAGGCACAAATGAAGCCCCTTTCTGTCTCATCAGACCGGCTTCTGCTCCCTTAGCTCTGTTCAGGGCATTAGTAAAATTATCCGGTTGCCCTGTGTTCACCAATGTGAAAACATCGGGGTTCAGGCCATTGATGAACTGGTCAGCAGTAGCTTCTTCGCTGTCAGCCACATGTGAAGCAAATTTCAGCAAGGAGGAGAACTTTGACACGTACTCCTCTACGTTCATCTGTCCTTGCTTTAGATTGGCAAACTCCGCCCCCTTGTCCTTCCGGTACGACACTGGAAAGAATCGTTGATAAAATTCAGTTCTAAATATATTCCAGGTAATATTCGTACCTCTATGCTCCATGGCTCTCTTTCTCGTAATCCACCAGTCCTTAGCAACGTCGCGTAACTGGTGTCCAACTAATTTCACCCTCTTCTCATCTGTATACTCCAAGGATTCGAACAACATCTCTATATCATCGAGCCAACTCTCGCACTCTATAGCGTTCTCTGTGCCTTTCAAGGTTGGCGGATGAAATGACTGAAATCGTTTCAGTAACGTTTCCATTGGAGTCGGTGTAACATCCATTGCAGGATTGGATGTACTTCCCTGTTCTGGTACTCGTCTCGGAGGCATATCTAATAATCAAATAGATTAGTAACAAGTACAACAATTCTGTTTCAATCCTCCTCTGATCATCTTACTGTTGATCTAGAATCAGTACTGATCCAATCTCAATAAAACATATTACTATATCAAATCAGATAAACAAGTAACATGTAATAAAGCAGTAAGACATGCTAGCATTCAAAAGCAGGAAAGAAAACC
Source organism: Primulina eburnea (assembly GCF_022965805.1). Classification (NCBI taxonomy): domain Eukaryota; kingdom Viridiplantae; phylum Streptophyta; class Magnoliopsida; order Lamiales; family Gesneriaceae; genus Primulina; species Primulina eburnea. Next base: position 40,851,761 of record NC_133107.1, on the reverse strand, counting down.
TCAATCTACCCCGCTCACTAGCCTCTTCTATCTCAATCTAAAGGATCTATCGCTCTGATACCACCTGTTGTGGGGACCCGGACGCTAATCATCTTTTAATCATGATTGGGACTAATTAATCAATTATAATAAACAGTGTCTAATTTTTTTTTTTAAAATGCGGAAGGTAATGGAATCAAACTCCTATACATATCAGTATAAAAGTACAAATCTGATAAAATATACAATCATACATACTCAGGTTCAACAACTACTATCAAGTGTTTAAACCCTAGCTCTAGTCCAAGTCCGGTATCACCACTCTAATCTCAGTCTGTCTTCACCTCTGTGACCCTGTACCTGTCCCACCTGTTGTCATGCACACATACAAACAAGACAACAGCCGGATAACTCCGGTGAGATATAAATATCCCAGTATAAACAATGTATTAAATGCAATCATATAAAATATATATAAAAGCATAAACAAACATCGAAGCATGTATCTAATCTGACTACATGAATCAATGGCTCGTGATCTAATCTTATCTTATCTCAATTCTAGGGATCCCAATCTAATTTAGACTTTGGTATGCTGTATCGAATGTATCTGAGATAGACGTCGATCTACATCTGAAGCTCTTCGATACACCGTAAGTGTAGAGTCTTATCAGTTCTGAGAAAGACTCGGCGGTTCTGCCCTAGCTAGGCTGATCTGCCCTAGACTCGGACTCTGACCCTGTTTTAAGTCAATAGATTAACATATCAATCTGATTAACATATCAATCTGATAATCTGCAAATATCAATGTAATAAAATAAAGTATGTGATTTAGGGAAACTCACGTCAAACCTAACTCGAGTTGTGCAATCCTGAATCAACATTTATTTATACCTTTCTTGCTGTCACTCTGATACAATCGAAGTCTGTCACTGTTCAATCTGGCAATGACAATATCAATATTCTGTATCAATATTCTAATCAAATCACAACATCTCTGTTTTATCAAATTCTGACAGTACAATCGTACAATCTTGCGATACTGATAATACTACATCAGTCTATATCAATTCCAAACGTTTACAATCAACCTCCATCAAAATCTGATGTCAACTCTAGTCAATTTCATTCTGAAATTCATAACAATTCCATATTCAGTCCGTTTCTTAATCTGACTTCAATTCTACGCTTTTTAACATGTCAAGAACCACATATATGACGTGTATTCAATTCTAACAACATCATAATATCAAAACATGTCAAAACGTAGTAAAACTTACGTCCAGTTGAAGCCTGCGTTGCTAGGAACACAACACCGAAGTCGGATTTAAAATCTAACGGACGGATTAAAGTTTCCCCAACTCCTCTAATATTCTGAGGGATTTTCGTTGCTGTATATATATATATACATACACGAACATGCGACAACATACACGAACATGCGACAAGCCAAATGTCATTTTTCCCGTCTGCATGTCTCGCGCTCGGGCGGACATAAAGTTCCACCCGGGCGCGGAACTCTCGGCCCTCACAATCCATACAAGCGCGCTCGAGCGGTAATAAATTACCGCTCGGGCGCGGCCTTCTCTGTCCGAATAATTTCGAAGCGCATCCTTGGCGCTCGGGCGGTCAAAATCTACCGCCCGGGCGCCGAACCTTCTGCCCGTGACGTGAATTACCGAAACATTGGCGCTCGGGCGGTTGTTTTCTACCGCTCGGGCGCCACTAGTTCTGTCCCCACATTATGTAATTCATAAGTTTGGCTTAATTCGATCTCGTAATGGCCCGGTTATAATCACATTAGTTTATACTCAATAATCTCCACTTAACATGATATAAAATCTAGGGCATTACATAATATCACAATCTACTCGAAATCATATCTGAATCTGATCAATATCAATCTACTGATGTTTCGACGGCATAACAATACAATCTGAATAACCCCGTCAATCTGAACATCACAAATATAATACTGGAACTCATAATCTGTGTCAATACAATTCATAATCTGAATACTAACACAATTCTGATGTAGAATCTTTGTCAATATCTTCCAAAAATCATAACAATTACAGAAACAGTTTGTTCTTTAATCTGACTTCAATTCTATAATGTCTACGGTAGCAGAAACATCATATCTGATTCATATTCAATTCTGACAATATCATAAATTTAAATCATGTCTAAACGTAACAAAACTTACGTCCAGTTGTAGGCTTCGTTGATAGGAACACAGTACCGAAGTCGGATTCAAAATCTGACGGACGGATTTCCCACAAAAGGCGTAAGAATTTTTCACTTTTTTTCAGAAACCTTTCTCGATTCTTTTGTTTCTGATTTCTGAAGGAATTCGTTCATCTATATATATATACATATGTATACTCGCACATGCAAGAACCGAGCGGCCCATCTTTACCGCTCGGGCGCGAAACCTTCTGTCCAAGCTTCGGCAGTTTACACCCTGGCGCTCGGGCGGTCATTTTCTACCGCTCGGGCGCCAGACATTCTGTACAAAACAAAATCTGGTGGTGCATTGGCGCTCGGGCGGTCTTTTTCTGCCGCTCGAGCGCCGAAGGTTCTGTCCAAATTATTGGCTAACCATGCAACGACGCCCGGCCTTGTCATTTGAGTTTTTATAACCTCAATTATGTCAATTAATCAACGACTGATTACAACAATTAAATCTCGGGCATTACATTTATGGCGCCCGAGCGGTAATATTTAACCGCCCGAGCGCCAAAGTGCATTCGGAGAATTCTTGGACAGAGAGTGCCGCGCTCGAGCGGTATTTTCTTACCGCCCGAGCGCCGACCGAAAGTCAAGAAAAACAAGCCACGTCGCTTTACATGCAAACTTGATATATATATATATATATATATATATATATATATATATGTATACAAGCAACTTAATCCTTCAGAAACGAGAGGAAAGGGTCGAGGGAGGGTTAAGAAAATCCTTACGCCCTTATATTTCAATCCGTCCGTCCGATTTTGAATCTGACTTCAGTACTGTGATCCTATCGACGTAGGCTACAACTTGACGTAAGTTTTGCTACGTTTTGACATGTTTTGAAAGTATGATATTGTCAGAATTGAATAGGATTCATATATGATGTTCTTGATAAGTTAGACATCGTAGAATCGAAGTCAGATTAAGAAACATATCGATTATGGAATTGCTATGATTTTTCTGGAGTATATTGATTTATACCGGACAGATTTGAATTGTGACGGGATTACGGATTGTATTGGATATGGGTTATGGATTGTAACTGTTATCTGGTGATATGTTATTGACGGGGATACTGAGTTTGTACCGTTATGCCGTTGATTTTGAATTAAATCCAGATTGATCAGATTATTATTGATTTGAATGGTATATTGACATGAGATTGTTGATATGGTTATTGCCAGATAGGCTGTGAGTTCAGGACTTCGACTGAGCCAGAAACCGACGAAAGAAAGGTATAAGTCAATGTGGTATTGGGAGATCGACTTGAGTCGGTTAGACTTGAGTTTCCCTAAATTACATACTTTACTTTATTGCATTGATATTGCATTGATTTGATTGATATACTTGTTCTCTTGATTTTAGATAGCAGGTATTAGACGAGTAGTCTTATGACAGAAGTGCCTGATAGTGGTGGGATCACCATGGGCACATTGCACGATGTCAAGAGATATTGTATTGGCGGAAGTGCCATAGTCTGCTACTGGATAATTGGGTATCGATGTGGATAGAATTATAGCTCATTCTATTACTGGAGATCAGTATTGTATCGATGTGGATAGAATTATAACTTCTTCTATTACTGTTGATCGATGTTATATCGATGTGGATAGAATTGGAGTTTCTTCTATTACTGGTGATCGATACTATACTGATGTGGATAGAACCAGAGCTTCTCTATTACTTGTGATCGATACTATATCGACGTGGATAGAACTGGAGTCTTTTCTATTACTGTTGGTCGATATGGAATGCCAATGTCTGGAAACCGGGATCCCTAGGCTCGGATTGAATCTAGTCTGAGTCGTGGAGTCACGAGCCTTTGTAGACAGTGTGATATTGATTATGTTTCAGATATTGATACATATCTTTGTTACCTGATTACATGCTTTATATTTTTTTATATGATTGCATGTTTCGTTGATTTATGCTGGGATTTATTCTCACCGGAGTTATCCGGCTGTTGTCTTGTCTGTATGTGTACATGACAACAGGTGGGACAGGATCAGGGTCTAGGAGATGAGGAGAGATCGTAATTAGAGTTGAGGCTCCAGACTTGGATTATGATGTATAATAGGGTTGGAACACTTGATATTAGTTGTTAAACCTTAGTTTAGTTGAATGCATGCAGTACAGGACTTGTATTGTATTTCATACTGATATGTATATGAGTTTGATTCACTACGTTCTGCATTTTAAAAAAAAATTTATACCCTGTTTTCTAATTGATTAATTAGTCCCAATGATGATTAAGAACTTGATTAGCGTTCGGGTCCCCACAAACAAAATCTCAAGCAACTAAAATCTAACCGAAACGCTGATACAAAACAACCACCAACCATGAACATCAACAACACCACAAAACAAGAGTAATCAACCATACTATAACCCATAAACACAACTCTAACGTCTAAACTAAATAATCCATAAACATACAAAACTTAAACCGTACCGTACACCGGGCTCGCCTATTACAATCTCCCCTCCTTAGAGGAATTTCGTCCTCGAAATTGACGTCACTGCACAAATAACTCAGGATACTTCTCTCTCATCTCATCCTCTGGTTCCCACGTAGCCTCTTCTATCAAATGATTCCTCAAAAAGACTTTAACAATGCCGATCTCTTTGCTCCTCAATACTCTGTCTGTGCGATCCAGAATCTGAATCGGAATTTCTTGGTACGTCAAATTCGGCGTCAAGTCCAATGGCTCGTGGCGAAGAACATGGGAAGGATTCGCAATATACTTTCTGCACTCTGGGAAGACCAGTCACGAAATCCATCGTAATATGCTCCCACTTCCACTGAGGAATCAGGTAATGATAACAATGTCCCAGCAGGTCTCTGGTGCTCAATCTTCACCTGCTGACAAGTTAGGCACTGAGAAATAAACATGGCAATATCTTTCTTCATACCTGGCCACTAGTAAAGTCTACGAAGATCTTGATACATCTTGGTACTGCCTGGATGAATCGAATATGGCGCGGTATGAGCCTCAGTCAGAATGTCTCGCCGAATATCATCACCAGCGAGAACACAAATACGGCCTCTGAAAGTCACCAAACCGTCTCCATTCAATCCAAACTCTGAGTTACCTCTCTCCTCTGCTCTAGCTCTCAACTCTGTCAACTGAACATCAACAGTCTGCTCTCTACGGATCCTGTCCGTCAATGTAGCCCGAATGACCAACGCTGATAAACGAGCAATGGTTCCAGGGACTACCAAAGAAATCTCCTCTCTCTGCAAATCCATCAACAATGGCTTCTGAATCATCGAACTCAAGGAAGAACTCGACTTACGGCTCAAAGCGTCTGCTACAACATTCGCCTTCCTTGGGTGGTAACTGATCGTCACATCATAGTCTTTGACAAGCTCTAACCACCTCCTCTGTCGCATATTGAGCTCCCTCTGAGAAAAGAGTGGTAGGAATAGGCCACTTCTGAATCGCCTCGATCTTCGTCGGATCAACAGCTATACCATCCTTCGAAACGACATGGCCTAGAAAAGAAATCTGATCCAACCAAAACTCACACTTCTTCAACTTGGCAAATAATCTCCTCTCTCTCAACAACTGAAGAACAACTCTGAGATGCTCTGAATGAAGCTCTCTGGTCTTGGAATAGATCAGGATGTCATCGATGAAGACAATGACAAAGCTATCCAAATAAGGCTTGAACACTCGATTCATCAAATCCATGAAGACTAAAGGGGCATTGGTCAGACCAAAAGACATCACAAGAAACTCATAGTGACCATACCTGGTCCGGAACGCTGTCTTAGGGATATCAGACTCCCTAACCTTCAACTGATAGTAGCCAGACCAAAGATCAATCTTCGAAAATACAGTAGCACCCTGAAGTTGGTCAAATAGATCGTCAATCCGTGGCAACGGATAATTGTTCTTGATCGTCACTTTGTTGAGCTCCCTATAGTCGATACACAGCCGCAAAGACCCATCTTTCTTCTTGACAAAAAGAACCGGAGCTCCCCAAGGCGAAGAACTCGGACGAATAAAACCCTTGTCCAAAAGATCCTGCAACTGCGTCTTCAACTCCTTCATCTCGGTAGGGGCCATTCGGTACGGGGCCTTAGAAATAGGAACCGTACCTGGAACCAGATCAATCACAAACTCAACATCCCTGTCCGACGGCAAACCCGGCACATCATCCTCAAACACATCAGCAAACTCCCTCACAACATCGATATCATCAATATTCAACTTAATCATTCTATCCACATCCACAATAGAAGCCATAAATACATCACAACCTCTACACATCAACTTCTCAGGCTCAAGACAAGATATAAAAGGAAGGACCAGCGAAGTACCTGCACTGGCGAGCATACCTTCCGTATTGCCATCATCTGCAAAAGTCACCGTCTTAGCAAGACAATCAATCACTGCACGGTAGGTTGATAGCCAATCCATGCCAAGAATAACATCAAAGGCAACTATCGGGATAACAATCAGATCAGCAAAGACCTCTCGCTCATCAATACGCACAGAACATGCATAGACAATAGACGTCGGGCACAACACATCACCCGAAGGCAAAACAACATTGAACTGGAGGGGAATAACAGAAGGAACTAAATCCAATGATCTCAAAAACAATTCAGACATAAAAGAATGAGTAGCACCAGTATCAATCAAAGTCGTAGCTACTCTGCTTGAATTTAAAATAGCGCTAGAGATCACAGAAGAATCATGGTTTATACCTTCCTTTGCCATCGTAAAGATACGACCCTGCACCTTCTCTTGGCTAGCTCCTCTGGGACAATCTTTAGCAATATGGCCAGCCGTGCCACAACGGTAACAAGAATGAGTGCTAAATCTGCACTCTCCCCGATGAAGTCTACCGCACTTAGGACACAAAAGCTTCTCGGGATCAGATGGAACAACTGGAACTGTCGATGGTCTAGGACTCGACTCCATCTTTCCTTTCCCCTTGAATCGATCCCTGCCTCGCTGACTCGAACTCTGGCCTCTTTGAGCAATGGCCTGATGCCTCGCTTGCCTCTCTCTGGCAATGTCTTTCTCGTCCTGCTCGGCCAACAAAGCCTTGGACACAATCTCCTTGAAAGTCACAGCTTTGGACATATTGATATCTATTCTAATCTCTGCTCTAAGGCCTCGAATGAAATGAGCACCTTTATCTCTGTCATTGGAAGCAATGTACGGAGCAAATAAACAACCCTCCTCGAACTTCAAGATATACTCGTCAACATTCATGCTTCCCTGTATAAGCTCCAAGAACTCCGTAACCATCCTCGCTCGAAGCGCGTCGGGGAAATACTTGTCATAGAACAAATCTGTAAACTCTGACCACTTCAATGTCGAAACATCAACACCAACCTTGGTTGCGTTCCACCATATGCGAGCAGCTTTAACCAACATGAATACTGCACAGCTGATTCGGTCTCTGTCTTCGTAGTGGAGTAGATCAAAGATAGCTTCAAGAGCCTTGATCCACTCTACATCAACTAAAGGATCGGTGCTCCCTGAATACTCTGGCGGATCCATCCTCTTGAAAGCAGAAAAGATGGCATCAGTACCAACAACCTGAGCAACTTGCCCTCTACCTTGACCTATGCCCTGACCTGCTCCTTGCATTCGAAGCAACTGCTGGATTTGTTCACTATGAACTTTGGCCTGCTCTTTCAATAACTTGCCGAACTCATCGACAACTCTCGAGGAAGAACTATCCTCACCCTCTACGGCTTTCCTCTTAGGTGGCATACTCTACAATGTGCTCACAAAAGACATATCAATAGATAACAATGGATAGATGCCAAAGAAAACATACCCGGACAGTTGAAAGTAGACGAAGTCATATGCATTGGTCCGAAGAACACGGCTCTGATACCACTAAATGTGACACCTCGATCCTTTAACAATAAAATACAGCGGAATTTAAAATTTTCTTTCAAATATATGGAAGGAGTTTCAAAATACATTTCTTCAAACATCTTTACAATAAAATATATATACATGATCATTTAAATGACAAAGCAAAATATAAAATATCATTCCTATGATCATGTCCAAAAATCTTCCTTCCAACATGGCATGCATATGACCCCCTGTCCACAGTCAACGTCCCGGTCCGTCGCTCTTAGCTGCATCACATGAAATAACTGAAATGAGTATAAAACTCAGCAAGTGGAACTCTTACATAGCAATGACATAACATACTTTGAGAAACATAGCTTTGAAATCATAAATACCATCAACTCTGATATATAACTCTGAATCATGAATATTATAACAATAACATAGCAATGAGATGGTATTACTCTTTACTCTGGTTGGATTGATATCAATAGTAACTCTGTCTGTGGTGCTCGTATCCCATCGATATAAATCGACAACTCTGAGGGATATAAGCCTATGGTCGTTGATCAACTAATTGCATGCAATCTCTGACTATGTATCTATCAATTCATAAAACATTTGAATTATCTCTCTTTGACATTTATCGAACACTTTGGAAACTATACTCTTTGTATTCCTTTTTCAATACAATTGAGACATACAATGCCTCCAATAGATATACAAGTGAATCAATACATAATTATGAAGCCAATGAAGGGAATAACACATTAAAATCTTTGAAATACAATACATATACATCATGTGAGCACAAGGGATGAAATTCCACTTACATACCACAAGAACACCTCAATCTAAGCTCTTGATACACCACCTACAACAATAATCCATTAATAACACCATCATCAACTCAATAATCAAAAACCCATGCCAATTAATCCATAAATCCAACAAATACAACAAACCCATATCATCTCTCCTCCAAAACCAAGAAATAACAACACCAAAAGCTTACCTTAGCTTCCTAGCACCAAGGAGAACTTCGATCTCAACTCAAATCACCAACTAGAAGCTTAAATCGAAGGTAGGAAGTGAAAGAAATGAGGGAAAACCCTTGTCTCCAAGAGGAAATTCGAGAATGGAGAGGAAAGGAATGGGGAAAAGTGAAGTCAAATCACCCAAAAAGTACTTAAAATCTCGACCATACCTCTATTGTACACGACCGCGGGTGCGGTAAACCATGCACCGCGGGTGCTCTGCGCTCACGGCATCCCAACCAAAAATCCACGCCCGACGACCGCGGGGGCGGTCCTGCAATCACCGCGGGTGCGGTCCTCACTATACCGCGGTGCGTAGAAGCTACGGCAAAACACCAATAATTCCAATAATTCAGACTGTGGGTGCGGTCCTTACACTGAGCGCGGGTGCGGTGCTGTCACGGCAGAAACAAAATCTCAAGCAACTAAAATCTAACCGAAACGCTGATACAAAACAACCACCAGCCATGAACATCAACAACACCACAAAACAAAAATAATCAACCATACTATAACCCATAAACACAACTCTAACGTCTAAACTAAATAATCCATAAACATACAAAACTTAAACCGTACCGTACACCGGGCTCGGCTATTACATATCCAATTATAGCAATATCAGTTTTTCAAGACATACAAAAACTTAGTAAAACTTACGTCCAGTTGTAGCCGGCGTCGATAGGAACACAGTATCAAAGTCGGATTGAAAATCAGACGGGCGAATTTCTCGCAAATTGAATTTTAGTATCAAGAATCCACACTTCCCTCTGAATTCTCGTTTCTCCCTTTTTGTTCTGAGGAAATGAATTGTATATATATAAATATACATCTATTGCATGCCCAAGCCAAGTGGCTTACTTTTAAACTTCACGTCTCGCGCTCGGGCGGACATAAATTTCCGCCCGGGCGCGGAACTCTCGGCCCTTGCATAATAGACAATCGCGCTCGGGCGGACAAAAACTACCGCCCGGGCGCAAGACCTTCGGCCCTCTTCTTCGCGCAGAACTTTCGGCCCAACTCTTCTCTTCTTTTTTTTCATCAAATACACATACCCATACCTCGAAAAGTCATCGGTAAAGGTGATGAAGTAGGCATGTCCACGCTTAGTGGTTATACTAAGCGGACCGCACACATCGGTATATATCAAATCCAATAATCCTTTGGCTCGCTCCACATGGCCCTTAAAGGGAATTTTGGTCATCTTTCCTTTCAGACAGGATTTACAAGTCGTGAGAGCATTAATATCAGACATATCAAACATGCCTACTTCCACTAACTTGTTCATCCTTCTTAGGGATATATGTCCTAATCGAGCATGCCATAATTGTGCCGAATTTAGAGTATCTTGTTTGCGCTTGTTTTTTGTTGTTATAGCTTGGACATTGTTAAGTGGAATATCTTTTAATTTTAAGGTGTAGAGATCGTTTTCAAGTTCTCCGGTACCAACTAAACATTCATGCTTGTAAATGTTGCAAACACCTTTGCTAAATAAACAAGAAAATCCATATTTGTCCAACATAGAAATGGAAATAATGTTTTTCACCAACTCAGGTACAGAAAAAACGTCTCTTAACATTAACTTAAAATCATTGTTCAAAAGTAAAGTAACATCTCCAACAGCTTTGGCAGCAACCCTTCCCCATTGCCCATCCTCAAGAAGGTCTCAACTTCCCTGAGCCTCCTACTTCTTCCCATCACCTACAAATCATTACAGAGATGTGAGCAACAGCCGGTATCCAATACCCAAGAAGTAGAGTTAATTGAAATGTTTACTTTGATATAGAATATACCATTTCCAGAACTCTTCTGGGCAAGATATTCCCTGTAGTTACGCCTCCAATGTCCAGGCTTCTTGTAGTGATGACAGATGTTAACAGTCTTGTCAGCCTTCACTGGTGGGGCTGCCAGTACGGGACCCGGAGTCTGCCTCTTCAAGGGCACGCTCTTCTTGGGACGTTGGAAAGAACGCTTCTTTCCCTTCCCAGGTGGACCGGTCTTCGTACCAGATGAAGAGCCCACAAAAAGAACCGGCTTCTCTTTCTTGATGGTGGACTCAAAGGTGACAAGCATGTTCACCAACTCCTCAAGGGTCGGCTTCATCTTGTTCATATTGAAGTTCACCACAAAAGGATCAAATGAGCTAGGCAGCGATAAGAGCAACACGTCGGTGGTCAACTCCGAAGGCAAGATCAGATCTATGCCAACGAGCTTGTACACGAGCCCAATCATCTTCAGGCCATGCTCATGGACCGAGGCCCCATCTCGCATGCGCATAGTGATCAGCTACTTGACGGTAGCATGCCTAAGAGGCCGAGTCTGCTCACCAAAGAGATCCTTGAGTTGCATATGAATGTCTGCAGCATTCTTTGCATTCTCAAAACGCCTCTGCAGCTCATCATTCATAGAAGCCTGCATATAACACCTAGTCTTCAAGTCATGGTCACACCAATCTTGTAGGTCTGCAATTCCTCAGGAGTGCAGCTAGTCGGAGCCTCAGCAGGGGGCGACTCTGTCAGTGTATATGCAATCTTTTCCGAGTTTAGGACAATTTTCAGATTTCTTAGCCAAGTGAGATAGTTAGATCCGGTTAACACATGTTTTTCGAGTATGGCAGAAAGCGGATTGCGAATTGAAGACATTGTCAAATTTTGTACTGAAAAGTAAAATAGATAAATGTTAATGACTATTTTAAAATATTTATTAAGATATAAAGTATGGACTTTTACTTTATAAATTTTCGCTCCCACTGTTTTGACATTTTCACTACCCTCTAGTGAAAACGGGAAACTCCTTTCCTCAGTAGGTACGTATGGTCCAATTAGCGAATTATGATCCCGAATAATATCAGCCAATCATAATTTCTAAAAGGTAGTTTCCAATTGCATCGCCATGCAACCCTCTACATAAACTTTTGTCTCACGTTTGATTAGGACCCAATAATATGACGTCGTTCATCTTTACTTGTCAAGCCTAACCCATCGATATTGAACCTTAATGGACGGTCGCCATGAGTTCTCTCAATAATACGAGCTGAAATCATGGGAGTTCCACGTAGTTCACATCAATATGTCAATGGATGTCACAGCTTTCCGGCACCCAAAGCTCCCCCAATAATATGAGCCGAGCCCGAGTACGGGTAGCGTTCATCATGCACCCATTGTCGATGGAAGACAAGGAAATTATAAACAAATTTATAATTCCCCTTTTCAGGCTTGATATTAATTTTGATTCTTATTCAAAATGAGGGTTTTTAATTTTTGAAAGGTCTCATCATTAATTTTATTTAAAAGATCACCATGTTTGATCGTATGTTTGCCGGATTCATGCAACTTTGTTATTATCATAATAATAACGCACATACTCATTATTTATAACATATCATGCATATATTATATACAGTAAACAAAACAAGGATGATCAATCGCCCCAAAACTAATGGCCCGTGTGAGCTAAACACGAGCTTAGGTCCAATCCTAGGAAAATGCATGGGATGCAAATGCAGCTATTACATTAGCTTCCAATATTTACTTGTCTTTGATCTTCATAATCATCATGGCCACCATCTTCCAATCTTGATCATCCACTATACTTATATTTACAAATAAATATCCATGGTAAATAGGGATACATCTCATGGGGTGGGAACGGGCCATAAACCAAGCCCACTTTATAAATTGATAATTATTACAATCATTCAACACAAAATATCCTAACATACACCTAGAAAATTGGGCTTGGGCTTTTGATCATCCTTCATGCATAATATCACATATCATACACCATCTGTGACACCTCTCACCGGTTTTATAAAAATAGCAGCGGAAATTAAAATTTTTCTTGAAGGAAAGAAGGATACAATTTCAACTACCATAAAACATTCACAATAAAAAGTAAATACATGATCATTCAAATGATATAACAAAATACAAAATATCATTTCTAGGATCATGCCCAAAATGTTTGCAAAATGGCCTTCTTCCTTCCAACTATATGCATATGACTCCGGCCCCAATCAACGCCCCGGCCCGTCACTCTTATCTGCATCACATGAATAAACTGAAATGAGTATAAAACTCAGCAAGTGAAACTCTTACATAGCAATTTACATAGCATACTCTGAAAACATAGCTTTGAAATCAATAAATACCATCAACTATAGAAACATGAATAACATAGCAATAACATAAAAATAAGATGGTATTTCCCTTTTCTCTATTGGATTGATATCTATATAGTATCTTTGTCTCTGTACCTATATCCCATCGATATAAATCGATAACTCTGAGGGATATAAGCCTATGGTCGTTGATCAACTAATTGCATGCAATCTCTGACTATGTATCTATCAATCCATAAAACATTTGAACTCTCTCTTGGGCATTTTATCAAACACTTTTCATACTCTTTCTCTTGTATTCCTTTTTTCACAATTGAGACATAAAATGCCTCCAATATATATAAAAAATGTATCAATACATAATCAGGAATCAAATTAAGGGAATAGCACATTAAAACCATTGAAATACCATAAATATATTATCATGTGAGCACAAGAATGAAATTCCACTTACAAGCACTTGGAACCTTGTATCTAATCTCTTGATAGCCATCCTACAACAATAAACCATAAATTACACCATCAATAACCCAATAATCCAACAATCAAACCATTTAATCCAAAATACCAACACAATCCACAAACCCATATTATCTCTGATACCAAAACCAAGAATAACTAAACCAAAATGCTTACCTTAGCTCCTTGAACCAATAATAACTTAGTTCTCTCAACAATAGTCCACCAAGAGGCTTGAATCAAAGAAAGGAATTGAAAGGAAATGAGGAACCCTAGCTTCAAGGAGAGAAATTCGAGAATAGGGAGAAAGAAATGAGAAAAATGAGACCAACTCTTGCATTTAAAAATTAAAATCCGAAAACACGCTTTCAATATTCATCGACCGCGGGTATACTACAACATGCACCGCGGGTGCGGTGTGCCGACCGCTAGTGCGCTCTGAAAATGTCGACCGCTGGTGCGCTCTGAAACTTACCGCGGGTGCGGTAACAAACACACCGCGGGTGCGGTGTCCTCTCGGCAAACCCATCAAAATTCATAAATAACGACCGTGGGTGCGGTCCATCTTTCTCTCAACACACAACAAGGAGGAAAGGGGGGGGGGGGA